>NC_081183.1:36721240-36847712 GCF_029867415.1 Vicia villosa | reverse complement strand
GCAAAATACCCAAGCAAGCCTTTGAAAAATAAAGCAATCAAGTCAAACAATTGAAAACATCGACCTATTTTCTTAAGGTAACCCCTTTTGAAAACATTTTGTTTTTGAAAGTATCTCCCCAGCAGAGTCGCCAGTTCTGTGGACCTCCGATTTTTTTTTTAATACCGGGCCATACCTCTGATCTGTAGAGATACGTGAACTGACTCTTTTTTGTCGCTTAATGCTTTCGCATTTTTGAAAATATCACAGAGTCGCCACCGACCTTTTATTTTATCCAATTAAGGAAAGGTTTATAAAAGACACAGAAAAAAGACCTTTAAGAAATTCTGGGTAAGGGGGTAGGTTATACAAAGGGAAGGTGTTAGCACCCTTTGTATCCATGGTTATCCATGGGCTCTTAAGTTTGCTTAGCTCACTTGTTTTTCGATCACTTTTCAATTGCTCTGAAATTGCTCATATGTGGTTTCAAATACTTTTGTAAATTGAATTTTGTAATGATCCGTGTGTGGATGTATACAAAATGCTTGTTTATCTTTCGAAAGATGTTTTGAAAAGAACGTTAACTTTGTAATAACCCGTGTTTGGATGTATACAAAGTATTGTCTTTTTTGAAAGTTTTGAAAAATCAACAGTGTATGAGAATTTTGTTTGTTTTGATTTTGAGCAAGCAAACTAGGAGGTCTACCCTGAGTTGTAAGGTCTTTATCCTGTTTCCTTTAAAAATCTATCCTTTCACCGGATATAAAAGCAAGGTTCGATTTTGTACTCAAAATAGTAGAATTTGACTTTGATTTTGAAAAGAATGTGAAAGGGATTACCTGAAGAGGTGCAAGTGTGATTGTGATTGGATTCAGATATTTATCTTTGAAGTTAGTGATCTAACGGTTCAATTTTATCTTTGACATACACGCAGTTTATATTTGCTGGAAATTAAAGTGCGGAAATGTAAAGTGCGGAAAGTAAATCTACGCTATTACATCGATTGTGCGGGAAATGTAAACTAGCCTATTTACATGAATTTGACATCCTATACATTTATCTAGGAATTTTAAATTGCAAGAAAAATAAAAGGCATGTTTTTGGATTTTTTATGATTTATTTTAATTATAATTAATGCATGATTAATTAAATTAAAATGAAGAAAAAGATGAAAATTGATTTAAACCTAGAAATTAAGTTTAAAATATGTGCAAAATATTTGTTAATTAATTTTAAAACAAAAACTAATTTTTTGGAATTTTTGAAATTGGTTTGAAATTGATTTAAGTTAATTAAAACATAATTATACAAATAATTATACCAATAATTAAAACTTAAAAAGAAAATTATTCAAAATATGTACAAAATTAGTTTATAATATATAAACAATATTTAATATAAAGAACAATTTTTTTGATGATTTTTTGATTGGTTAGAATAATTAAAAAGCAAATATATAAATATATACTAATTAATTATACAAAACATTGAAATTTTGAAGAAAAATAAAATATTTTTATTTCAGAAAATAGTATATTATTTTAGAAGTCTAAAAATATTTTTTGTGTATTTTTTGGATTTTTAAAACTATTTTTAATTAATTTAACAAAGAAATTAAATAAAATAGAAAATAAATGGATACTGATCCTGTGTGGTAATCAGTGAGGGCGCATGGTGGGGAAGAGTGATCTGGCGCGTTGAATCATTCATTAAATGAGATCAGATGGTCCAGAAATTGAGGCACGTGGTGATCAGTACACCTGCAAAGCACTGGATTAGTGGAAAGTTTAAAAAAACACGCGCGCGCTTCTGGACCAATGAGGGGGAGACACCTCATCGTCTTCAACCTTCAGACAAGGCCTTTTACAGCGCTTTTGTAAAAAAGCGCTATTGTAAGTGAACCCTAAATCTGCAAAATAACGAATAGGGTCAAACAAGCATAGAAATCAGGCGCGATGGTACCATTGGATTCGTCTTGTTCCACTGAATGTAACCCTGCCCTTAATTTGTTTTAATTTTGGCCCTAATGAAGAACCCTAATTTTGAGCTAAGTAAACCCTAAAATGGTATATGCTACAAACATCCATTAAAATTCAATTGAAGCTCCAGAAACGACCAGAGCTTCAAACCAAACACAATTATGCATCTACATCTTGTTAAATGTGCGTGAGTTATGAGATATAAGTTGGTTTTAGTTTGAACAAACCGTGGCTTTATATGGCTCGATTCAGTGAAGTTTATGAGTTGGAAATGATTGGAATTGATTCAGTGTAGCTCAGAGATGATGTTTGAATGTTTATTTTATATTGAAATGGACTGAAACTTAAAATTCGAATTTCAAGTTTCTTTGAAAATTACAAGTGGTTACAAGTATGCTATATGCTTAGGGATGCTTCTGAACTCGTCTCTCCTTGTTTGCTGAACTATGATAGCTTATTTATAAGCTATGTGTGCTTAGAATTGAGGCTAACTTGCAGCTAGTTGCCTTTGTTGAAAACTTGGTTTTTAAATATTAAAAACCTTGAATTTTTGACCAAGTCTTGACTCCATTCAATGCTCTTGCCCTGTGCACCAATCCTCTGCAGAAAATTGAAGGTTCCTTGGGTGAGTCATGCTTGATTTGTAAGCTACCATTTATCCATGCATTTTCCTTTTAATTTTAATCTTAAAGTAAGATAAAATCATGCAAAAAATGGATAAAAAAAAGGTATGGGCTTAGTCTTGGTCGTGGGAGGCCCATAGTAACATGGAAATGATGTTTGAATGCTGAAAACTTGGCCCCATTTGGAAAAAATGCAATTTTGAACAATGTTGATTTCATGCATTTTCCCAAAATTTAGCCAACTTCAACAAGGTGTAAATCCTTCAATTTTTGTCATATGAAGGAGATCTTGCACTTTTTAGAAACCTCAAAGAGTCCTCTAACCAATGTCTTTGGTCTCATGTCAAAATGATTTTTGAAGCTCCTTGTGTGTCCTTTTGAAAAAAGTGTCTTTTTGTTGACATTGAAAATGACCTGTAATGTCTTTGATCATATTTTTCAAATGGTGAATCCAATGACCATGGGATCAATGGCATTTGAAAGATAATTGAATTTCCTTCAAAACAAGCTTTGGTTTGAATTTTTTGGATGAAGGATGAGAGAGTTATGATCAGTCAAAGTTGAGTTGACTTTTTCAGGCAAAAACCCTAATTTTGAATCTTAGGGTTTTGTTGATTTTTGATCTTTCCTTGATGAATTATGATCATCCAATGATCAAATGATGAATCCTTTGACAAAATATGGACTTTGACAAAAAATTTCATTTTTGACTGTCTGTTGACTTTTTTGGTCAAACGGGTCGTCTGTTGACTGTTTGAGCTGCTGACGGTGCGTCTGAGTGAATTGAAGTTTGAAAATTTGTATGATGGTACTTTGAGATATATGGATGTGTATGAAATCCATTTGAGCTCTCAAAAACTTGTTGCTCCTGTAAAACAAGAAAAACCCTGATTAGGGACTGTTTGTGTAGGAGACAGTTAAGCGTACCTGATTTTTGTGCAGTGTTGAGTCTCTGCTAATCGCGTGATATTCAGAAGACTTCTAACACAAAGATCTTGGAATTTTGAATTGTGAAAGATTGATTTGATTGATGGTACAAAACATTGAGAATTGTACTGCCAGCAGTTTGGCTGTCGACTGACTGTTCAGGTATTGACGTAGCAGTTAGAGTGAAAAATCAACAGTCAAAGTTAATTTTCTTTTTTGTTGTTTTTTGTTTTTGTTTTATGTGAAAAATGAAAGTTTATTTACATGACTTGTTAGAAAAACACAGACATAATAAATAACTAATATTTACGGTATGCGGGCAAAATTACCGATAATAACCCTGAAAATCATTTAATGCACAGAAATAGGAATATTTGACTGGCAGAAAACACACAAAATATTATCTTAGTAACTAAGCAATATTATGACAAATAGTACAACATTTAATACTGACAGTACAAATATCACATACTATATTGAACAGTACGACGAATAAACGGTACATTTAAGAAATAAGAAATACGGCAAATTTTAAGAATGACGATTGATAACCCATGCTATGAACAATAACATGTAGATGATTGGGAGCATAACCATTGCAGGTCCACACTCCTCAGGACTATGCAGGCAGAAGAAAGTCATGATCACCGTAGCAATGGTGATGACTGTAAGAAACAGTGTCTCTATCCACTTTGCCATTCTTGTCAGGGAAGAAGAGAAAGTAGATATGAGATAGGAATTTGAAAGATGAATTGGAATTTGATGTGAGATTTTTATGAAAGAAATGAAAGGTATTTATAGAATGGAAAGAAGGAAAGAGACGTTGGGGAATGATGTGATTCCGTACAAAAGGAAAATTTGAGTGGAAGTAAGATTTGAAAGAAAGTGTATGATAGTGTTGGAAAAAGGAAAGATTTGATTTTTGAAAAAGAGATTTGAAAAGATTTTTGCAAATAATGGAATATAGTACAACAATTAGTGGGAAACAAAAGATAATAATAATCTACTTGTTACCAGTACAGTCTGAATTTCCTGATTCTGCGCCTGCAAAAAGATTTAACTCTGTACCAATTGTGTCAGTACCATTTATCTGTAAATAAATAAATAGCATGTGTGAAGTAATAAACAGTATTTGGCGTTTGCGTAAGAATAAATTCCACTGCAAGCCAAATTACTGTATAAGAAAAATTCTAAAAACTAAGTATTTCATATGTCAGGATATTTGTTGAAATAAAAATCCATGATTATATGAGACTCTTAATTTTCAGATTGGAGTTTTCTTGAAAAATATGTGGGCAAATTTTGGGGTATAACAGACGCTTTAATTGTGTTATTCACTTTTGAAAAAAAAAAGAGAGAAAAAAAGTTTTAAATGAATTTACTTTTCTTTTTCAAAATAAAAGCGAAACTTTCCTTTGAGTGGTGAACAGCCGAAGGAATATCAACAGCTATCTCCATAGGATGAATCAAAGATTATGATAGGAAAAGCTCTTCTATCCCCAGTGAAGAAGCTCTTCTATCCCCAGTGAAGAAGCTCTTCTATCCCCAGTGAAGAAGCTCTTCTATCCCCAGTGAAGAAGGTCTTTTATCCCCAGTGTCGAAGATTTTCCATCTCCAGTGAAGAAGTTCTTCCATCTCAGTAAGAAAAGATACTCATCTTCCCCAGAGAAGTTTAAAGCACACAGCATCATTCATCACTTGTGTTATCTACACCGTGTTGAAGAACATTTGCCAAGTATCTGGTTGTATTGCGACGTCGGTCCTTCTCCAGTACATACTTCTTTGTCTGTCAGTATCGTCAGCATGCATGCTACATTCATGACATTCATATTTGCATCATTTATGCATTCTTGCATTTTTTAATGATTGCTTCGAAATCATTCATTCAGGATATATTTATCCTCAAAAAAAAAAAAAAGAAAGAAAGAAAAAAAGGAAAAAGAAGAAAGAAAAAGAGGAAAAAGAAACAGTATGGGCGTGTCATCTCTCCAAGTAGGTTGTCACCCATAAGCAGAAAGAACATCTTCTTTCTCCAGTTCCCCACTGAGATCATTCCTCGTGGAAGAAGGTTGCTTTAGTTTTCTCCTCTCAAAGCGAAGGAGAAAATCCCCAGTCGAGTTCATTCCTCATTGGGTACAAAGTCTTGTTTGACTGTTTCTTTCCAATTCATTCATGGTTAGAACTTTGTCTTTACCAAAAATTCAAATTCCGATTCTCCAAATAGAGTCAAGAAAAAAATTGAACCATAAACAATCGCCTCGTCATCTGAGCAGTTTATGTTTCTTTCAAAAATTTCCTCTCAAGGAAATCAATCATGAAGATCATTTGACGATCAGGGCCTTATTACTGTTCACAAGGCTGAATATCCAGTAATTTCCCTATCAAAGTCTCCAGGATCATTTTATCACTCGGCTGATAATTGATCATGTCTTCAAAACCACTATCACGAGGCTGGTAGTCGGTAACCTTTTGTTCTGGTTATATTATTTAACATGTCTATCACAAGGCTGATAGTCGGTAATATTAACCGAACCTTTGAAACTCTTTTTACCTTGTCAAGTCTATCGCCATGCTGATAGTCGGTAATACAGTTTCATACCTTTCACCTTCGCATTATTAAACAAGTCTATCCCCATGCTGATAGTCGATAATGTCGATAGGTAAGCTTTTCTTACAAAGCTATCATTCCCCGGTGAAGCATACACTTGCTTCCCCGAAAAAAAAAAAAAAGACAAAACGGATTCTCTTCCTAAAACGGATTGAGGCATCCTTCCCAATCTCTTTTCCCCAGCGGAGTCAGTTTGATATCCCTCGGTAAAGACATCCTTGCATCATTCGCAATTTTGGTATCTTAGGTCCAAAATTTGCGTCTTCTGATATTTAAGTCTCTTCCACCCTATCAAAACGAAGATTTTCAATCTTCATATCTCAGGTTGAAGAAACTTAAATAGGGGCATCTGTCATACCCCAATTTTTGACCTAAGATACCACCTCATATCATTGCATATACATCATCTGCATCTCTAACAAGTTGCATAGCTTGTGTTTGTTACTTGTGACTCAGCAGGATTTAATCAAGAAATCACTCATCAGTACAAGTAACAAATCAATTAGGGTTTTGTTCTCCCTTCATCTCAAATGAATCATCTTCATCAACAATCAACATTTGGTCCTCAGATTCATTTCAACAAGCTCAAAGGCTCTGAACCAACCAGATTAGGGTTTTGACTAAAGATAGCATACTCCTGACTTTTGCTCAGGATTTGACCTAATGACTTGGGACATGACTTCAAGACCCCAAGTGCATCATTTTGACCTAATCCATTGGCTCAAGACATCTCCTACACAAGGATTGATCAACAGTGAAATTTCAAATCATCAGAATTAGGGTTTTGAACTATCAGGGACTGAAATCAGGGATCACATTTGGGAAACCCTAAAAATCCCCAGGAAGTCAATCAAAAGTTTCAATCATCCTCAAATAATCCCTATGACAAAATCCAATGGAAATTACATCTCAATTCAAGACCTACAGTCATCAATTTCATCTGGTCGACAATTAGGGTTTTTGACCTAATTCACTGAATAACTGACTTTTTAATCAGGACATGGTGCCACAACTCAAACCATGGCTCAATAACCTCTAATGCTTCAATGTGATCCATTCATACCATTCATTTGGTGAGGATAGCCTGTTTCATTGGAAATCTCCAGAAACGCGATTCGTCTGAAAAAGTCAACTGTACAAGAACACCTTTGACTTTTGGGAATTTTGGTCAACCATGACTTTTGAAGTTTTGAATCATCAATATATGATATATGAAGTCATTTGATCAAGAAAAATCAAGAAAATCAATCAAGAATCAAAAAGTCAAAGTTTGACTTTTCATACTTAGAAAAATTTCTAAGTGTTTTTCATGGTTTTTTCCAAACTTTGGAGGGGAATTTCTCAAAATTTCACCTACAAACTGAAAAAAACTTCCAACATGAAAATTGTAGATTTTGATCCAATGAACAACTTTGTCACATATAAAGTTTTTCCATAAGATCAACCATTTAAGAGATATGGAGCTTCAAAGTTGGCATCTTTGGAAAATTTCACTTGAAACTTCATTTTTCTCAAAGTTCATGGATCTTTTTCACCCATTTCCTTAAAGGTCTTGAAGAAACTTCCAACTAGGGTTTTGAAGTACACAACATGAGCTTTCCAAAATGTCCAAGAGCATGAAAAAACATGGAGTGTAGCTATGGTTTTGAATTTTGCCATTAGTGACCATTATGCATGAAATTACAAGCCATTTTTACCAAAGTTATGCACTATTCTACCAAATGATCCAATTGATGACACATAGAGGCAATAATTGAAAGATATTTCTGGTTTGAGATCAGAATGGAAAGAGATAAGAAGCTTAGAGAAATAACCATGGTTTAGTTACTTTTAACCATATGCATTAAATGTGAAAGATTCCTTTCTATCCCTTAAGCCAAATCATCAAACTTTGAAGCAAGTTGCAAAGCTCTGAGTTCAGAAAGTTTGGCCTATAAATAGAGGTCATTACTTCATTGCAAATCACACCAAAACCTCACAAAAGATAGGTTTTCGCTTTCTTTCTTGAATTGCAAGTTTTAAGTTTCAAAGTGAGGAAGAAATCCCAACCCCCAAACCCTTGAAGTTCTGGCCAAAGTAATGATTCTAACATCTCATAAACATCATACATGATGTGTTTGAACCATTCACACACCTCAAATCATCCCAAAACTCAGAATCATCATCTCACCTCCAAATATGCATAACACTAGCCTTATCATGCCAAAATCCATACCAAGCAAATTCTGTCCAAACTAACCTTCTAAACATCATCCATATACTTCATATGAACTGTTCCAACCATCATACATGATCTGAAACACCAAAATCACTAAGCTTGATCCTCACTTGAGCCATACTGCAGATCGAGTACCATGGATTGATCAAGAGGTTTTCAAATTGTTCCAGGCATCCAAACATGTTCCATAAGGTCCACTGAAGGTGTTCAGATCAAGAAACAACAACTGGAACTCCTCATTTGCAGAATTCGATTCTCACTTTTGCTGTTTTTGAAGGTAAGCTACTTGAACTTCAAACTCTATGAATCATGCATCATGAATGAAATATGAACATACCATCTCATTTCTGCACACATGAGGATCATTAACCCTCAATCAATTGCTATTTATCTTGCACATACACGATTTCAGATTGAATCATAGAATTAGGGTTCTTCATGTTCATCAGAAAATTAATGATCTTAGAGTGAAAATAAATGAATTTAATTGGTACCATCATGTTCCTTGTGGAAAATCGAGCAAGTTAGGCTATTCACTTGATCAAAACAATCCAGTTTTCAGAATTTTCAAATTCAATTTGGGGGTTGTGTTCTTGGCGCCAAATTTTGAAACTGAACTTAGGAACTTGATTCAAAATATATTCAATTTATTGCAAGAGATTAACAGACCACGCGCGTGGTCTGGTTGGTTAAGTTTTTGAGTTGTGAGAGAGAGGGCGCGAGTTCAACACTCATGGGGGCCAAAACATTTTTTTATCACTATTTTCCTTCAATTTTTTTACACAACTTCATTTAATTATTTAACACATCAAATTAATTCATTTTTCATTCATTTTCTACACACTTCTTGTTTAACACATATATTTTAAGAATATCAAAAAAAAATCATCAAAAAATATTTATTTGATACATTTTTAAATAGGTTTAAAATGACTTATTTTTAAGTATTTTTAATACTTTTAAATATTATTTTTCATTTGATTTTCAAACTTAATCACTTGTAAATATTTTTTGAGTAAACCCTGATCATCTAAGTGTTAATTGAAGATATTCTTTTTGTTTGTCTTGATTAATTTGACTCCTTTCAAAATTCAAACAGATTTAAAACAAGCGATCGCGTTTCTTTTCAAAGACGATAAACCATTTCTTTTTGAAACTATTGATTAAATCTTTTTAATTGATCAATTGATTTTCAAAATGATGTGGGGCCTCTCGAATATTAGAGAGTATAAGACCCACTCCTTTTTTCCTTTTATACAATTCTTTTTTCTTTGAACAGAAAACTCTTTCAAAACAATACCTTTCAAACTGTTTTCAAAACAACAAACGACGCGTCTGTAATAAACAATCAACCATGTTTTTGTAAATAAAACATGGGCCTCCACGTAGGTATAAGTCCCAAGCCCCATTTGTACATACCCATTCCTGTACATGAAATTAGGTATTTCATTGTACACATACATTTTTGTACATATCTCAATCTGTTTTTTAACTTTGAATAACAAACCAAAAATGAAGGTTTCTTTAAATCTTCCCAAAAATATACCATGGGCCTCCATGTAGGTATAAGTCCCAAGCCCTTTTGTGAATACCTGTTTACATAGCTTTGAATAAACTCAAAGGGACCTCTCCCCGAGTATGAGTCCCGAGCCCTGTGTATACAAATGGATCATGCTTATAGGTATATTTCCTTCATAAACTCCATTATATACACACACTTTGTCATATATGTATAACTGTTCATATTTGTTCATGTACTTGTTCATGTTTGTTTGTACTTGTTCATACTTGTGATTGTGTTATATATGTTTATTCAACTTAGTACAACACTAGGTTCCCCATAGCCTCCTATTGGGCTTCGTGCAAAGAATCTCCCTAGTTTAGGTTAGTACATAGAGTATGGTTTCCCGGTGAAATCGCTCTAAGAGCTCAAACCAACTATACCATGCCTCCCCTTGGGCTTTGTACAAACGAGTGACCCTCCCATAGCCTCCTCTTGGGCTTACAATGCAAGGACCCTGGATTGTCCCTCCCATAGCCTCCTCTTGGGCTTACAATGCAAGGACCCTCGGATAGCCTCCTCTTGGGCTTCGTACAAGGACCCACGGGCTTCTTATAAGCATCCCCAATATCCAAATCAAATACCCTAGGAGATTAGACATTTTTCATCTCTATGATAGGAGTATCTCTTCTATATCATCACAAACAATCAATCAATCAAACTTTTTTTGCCACAAGGCTGGCTAATCAATCAAACCTTTTTGCCACCATACTGGCTGATTAATCAAAGTTTTTGTCACAAGGCTGACTTCATTGAAACTTTTGCCATAAGGCTGGCTGATTAATCAAAACTTTTTGTCACAAGGCTGACTTCATTGAAAGTTTTTGCCACAAGGCTGGCTAAAAAACATCTTTATCATTCTAAGCACCATAAGTGGCATGGCCCAGGGCTTATAATGAAAAGATTTTCAAACAAAATCAAACAGATGTATGTGATGATATAGATTAGATACATCGAACATTTAGATGACATTTGTCTCTTTTCCTTTGCTTCCACTAGCATAAGTGGGAACTACGATTGCTCTGACTTTCTCAACATCCCTTTGAGAATACGTAGGCACAAGTTCTTACTCCTTGGCGAGCAAAACTTCTCCCTCAAACCACTCAAACCTTAGCACCCGTAGACCCCGAGCTACAAATGCTCTGATTCCCTCTAGGGGATATGTATGCAGAGGATCGCGATGATCTTTGCGAGCATAATCAAACAAACACCTTAGGTCCCACCTCTTTCTCACAAGAACCTCCACCATAACAAGAATGGAATAAACAAAACAAAGAAACCTATAGAGTACTATAGATACGTTGGGTGCTAATACCTTCCCTTCGTATAACCAACCCTCTTACCCAAGATCTCTCCCCCACTTTTTAGGTTATTGCAGCTTTTTTCCTTTTCCTCCTTTGGAAACAATAAAAAGTTTGGTCGATACAAAAGAAAAATCATTTTTTCGAGCACTCGAGCCCAAAGAAGGCATCAGGTGTCTCATCCCGAAAAAAGGACAACGATTTTTCCCCGCGACAATATGGTTTCTTTGTAGTACCAGAAGATGCGCCCACTTGAATCTTCCCACTTCGAATACCATTCTCAACACGTTCTCCAGTCAAGATAAGATCAGTAAACCCAGACGAGGAACTACCCAGCAAGTGACTATAGAATGGCCCAGTTAGCGTACCCATGAACATGTCCACCAACTCCCTATCAGTCAAGGAAGGTTGTACTCTCCCAGCTAGATCTCTCCATTTTTGAGCATACTCCTTGAAACTTTCCTTAGGTCCCATAGACATGCTTTGTAGTTGCATGCGAGTTGGTGCGAGATCGGAATTATATTGGTATTGTTTGTAGAAAGCAACAACCAAATCTTCCCAAGTACGGATGCTAGCACCCTCCAGTTGATAGTACCATTCGAGTTGGGTTCCAGATAAACTTTCCTGAAAGAAATGGATCTAAAGCCTCTTATCAGTAGTGTGAGGCTGAATCTTTCTTACATAAGACCTCAAGTGCATCTTGGGACAGGAGACTCCATCATACTTAGCAAAGGCGGGAGTTTTGAATTTCGGAGGAATAACGACCCCTGGAACGAGTCCTAGTTCTTCAAAATCCATCCCAGGTACCTTCTGAATTTCCACGCTTCTCAAACGCTCTTCCAATAGCCTATACTTCTCATCAGATTCATCTTCGTCTTGAGGATCCTCTTCTTCGTCCTCACCTTGACCATCAGAGCCCACATTACTTCCAGCGTCACCATCATGTTCTTCTTCTTCCTCATCCTTGGGAATTTGAGCTTCTTCAGCTTTCTTAGGACGGCCTTTGAACCTTCTTCCCAGGTTGATCACTCCTTTGGGTTTCTGAGTCTTCGTCTTCTTAGTCAGGAGAGCTTTCAGTTCATCTTGCCCCTTGGACAAGTTCAGGATCAAGGCTTGAAATTCAGCATTCTGAGTTTGGAGATTCTTGACAGATTGTTCGAGATCCATCTTTCTTACTGAAATAAACAACATAAAGATGAGGCATTTGTTTTTATGAAACCTATGATGCGATGTTTATGAATGATATGATTATGCATATGCAATGTTCTCAAGGAGTTAAAGGCTTTTTAACACATTTGAAAAAGAAAATAGAAACAAAACAAATTAATTATTTTAATTAGAAACCAATGTATTATATGTTTTTGAAGTTACATCAAAGAAATACTAAAGAAATAATAAATTAAATAAAAGAAATCATTCTTCAAGTCGGCGCTTCCTCTTCAATCCTCTGATTTCTTCTTTATGGGCTTTGACCATCTCGTTCTTTTCTTGAATAAGCCTATCAATCTCTCGCTCCCATGATTGTATCTGATCAGGTGAGATAAAGTCTTCAATCTTCCATTTGCGAGAGAAATAGTCAAGCATGCTATCTCGTTCTTTAGCATTAGCCACTAATACTGCTTTTTCTGCCTCAACCTCTTGTAGACGTTTTTCAAGATCAGCCTTTTCTTGTCTTAAATGAGCAACGGTGGCAGCAAGGTCTTCGTTTGGAGCGGGTATATAAGGCTCCACTTCTACGTGAACCTCTAGAGGAGTGATTCTTGGAACAACAGGTGTGTCAGATGGATATGGTATGCCAAACTCGACGACTCGGTCATAAATCCATTTAAAGTAAAGATCTAAAGGAGTATGGACCCTTGTTCCCAAATCTCTTGCACCTACCTTTTTTACTTTGTACCAAGCTTTAATGAAACGCTTCTTTTTTTCGGTCGTACCTGACCCATAGTCAAAACTTTCCGCGCTAAGATATATGGAGCGAGGCTTATCTTTCAAAGCAAAACCAAACTGATGTCGAGCAAGTATAGGATTATAAGTAATTCCTCCTTGGGTGCCAAGAAGAGGCACATTAGGAAACTCTCCATAGTGATCAAATAATTGAACTCCCTCGAACTATTTTGGATACCAAATGATGTCATCATACGAAAGTTTCATAATCCTCTGAATCCAAGTCAAACCCTCTTCATTCTTTATTGCTGATCGGGGTAAGTGAGAAATAAACCACTTATGCAAAAGGGGAATACATCCTAGAACACAACCTCGTCTCTTTGTCACTCTGGCATTGATGGAATGCAATAGATCACCAAGTAGAGTAGGAACAGGATTCTTGCTAAGGAAGATTTTGATAGCAGCCCTATCAACAACTTTGTCACAACGGTGAAACAGAACTTCTCCATATATCAACAGAGTTAGAACACTTTCCAAGGCATCCATGCTTAGAGCTTCAGCAAAGATCTTGGCTTTCTCGCATAAGAAATCCACGGTTATCCCAGAATAGTCTCTTTTATTGATCCAAACCTCGTTGATTTCTGATCTTGGCAGGTGTAAAGTAGCAGCAATGTCTTCCAACTTAGGACCTCCTTCCTCACCATTGTAAGGGATTTGATCGGGTATGGGGATGTCCATTATATGAGAAAATTCTTCCAACGTAGGTACCAGTTGAAAATCTCTATAAGTAAAACAATGGAGAAGAGGATCATAAAACTGCATCATAGAGTTGAGGAGAGCTTCATCCACTTTGGTTCGCATTAAACTTATCAGTTTGTTGAGAGGTTCAGAAAGAACAAGAGAACCAGTAATATCATCACATAAGAGTCTTAATGTAGTAGGTACTTTCTTGAAGTTGAGGAAGAAAGGCTTTCTGATTAGGATTCCCATTATTCAAATAACCTACAAAACAAATTATGGTTAAAAGACCTTTTTCTCCTTGAGATGGGTTAGCCATGTCATGAATGCATGTATGCATGATGCATCACAGAAAAACAAATCCACACAAATCACACAATTTTTGGCTTAAGGCTTGCATGGAGTTTGATCAGGTGTCCTTCCCAAGGGAATTTCTATGGATAAGGAGGTTTCAGCAACAGGTTCTACAAGTTATCCAGAATTGTCAGCCCTTCTAAAGCACCCTCGGACATGATGCATTTGCACCATGGAATGATACTTTGAGAAAGAACCCATCTGAATGTAGCATCGGGTAGCGACTAGTTCTTAACATTTGTCAAGAGTAGTCCCCCCCACTACGTTCCTAAAGGCCAGGATGGGTTAAGGGTAACTAAAGGTCCTTGAGCTCCGGCGCACCCACAGACACATACATAGACCTCCCTCATTTGAGAAAGGTATGCATATGCTATGGAGTCCTAACTCAAGTGTGAACTTCATATTGACTCATCTCCCACATATGTGAAAGAGGTCGCCATGACTATGCCACTCCTAATCTTAAGTGTTCTTGAATCCGGGAATAGGATTCGTCCATCATTTAATTCCCAAAACGCCCCTGAAAAATAAAACAAACAAAGCAAACAATAGAAAACATTTAAGTGATTCCTAAACTTTTAAGGTAACCCCTCTTTTATCGAAATTTCTCCCCAGCAGAGTCGCCAGTTCTGTAATACGGTGAACTGACTTTTATAATCGAAATGTCGTGGTTAAGCAAGAGTCGCCACCGACTTTTATTTTATCCAAACAAGTTAGAAAGGCTAAAAGAAACAGGAAAAACCTTTTAAATAAAATAGGGTTCGGGGGGTAATTATGCAAAGGGAAGGTGTAAGGCACCCTTTGCATCCATGGTTTTCCATGGGCTCTTAATTGCTTTGCTCTTTGTTTGAAAAGAAGTGTAGAAGAAAAAGATTAGGGACTTTGGCTCGTAAATGAGCGTAGCCCTTTTGAAGGATTATGAGAAAGAATATAAAAATTTTAGAGCAAGGCAAAGCAATTAGGGGCAATTACCTCAAACTTAGATGATAAGTTTCTTTTAGCCTTTCAGGATGAAAGGGTCTATCCATGCCATGAGAGGGCAGGAAGCCTTTCGTTTGGATGTAAACGGGTCATCGCATTATCGTTCGCCATAATACTGACCCATGCCATAGAGAGGCAGGTAGTCTAAGGGAAGGATCAGAATAGCCTTTCGTTTAGGCAACCAGAGGATACCTTAGCCTTTTCGTAGGCAACTTCCGAGGGTCGAGATCATTTTTAGTGTATCGAAGGCAGCATCATTAGGGACCATGATCTTTAATCAAGGCAACATGGCTGAGGTATCCTCGTATTCGAGGGACTGGCTATTCTGCAAAAAAACACACGGCAACAGGCAACAGGCAACAAGGCAATAGGCAACAGAGAGGTTACCCCAGAAGTGTGCGTGTGTGCACCAATCACGTGATCAGTTTCAGATATTTATCTTGTAAATTTAAGTGATGCTAATTCAGTTAACAAGTTGCACTCCCTAGAATTACTAACCACGCAGTTTAATATAAACAGTAATAACGGGGAAGGGAAATTGTAACCAGCGGAAGAGAGGGGAATTGAAACCAGCAGGATAAAATAAATGGGTTTGAAACAAGTAATAATATAATTGAGGTTAGGGTTTAGGGTTACCGATACTCGACGCTTTGGCAATTGACAAACCCTGAAAAGGCGGGAAAAGTAAGAAGGCAAAATATAGTGAGTGCATTATCGGTTCAGTGGTCAATTAGGGTTAACCCTAATTTAATAAATAAAATAAAGCCTAATAAACAAGTATTTAGAATAGAAAAGAATACTTATCTTTTGATTTGATCTGATATGGTTGGCATTCGGAGGAAACCTCGGGGTTAACCCTGAAAAATGGCAAAGGCAGAAAAGTGAATGTAGGCAAGATTATTTAAAGGCAAACCCTAATTAAAAGGAAACAAAATAGACTTTTCAAAATAAATAGAACACTTAGCTTTGGATTTTGATCAGGCGCATAGTCGGGATTTACTTGAATGGTTAACCCTGAAGAGGCACAGAAAATAAATATCTCAGTGTATGGAATGATCTTCGTAAACCCTGATTAGGGTATGAATTAAATAAGAAAATACAAACAATTTAATTAATTATTGGTCTCGCGACCTAATTAATTAAATCGGAAAGAGAAAGTAAAATCGAGCATACGGGTATTTTTTAAGAATTTTTTAGAGTTAAAACAAAATAAATATGAATTTTGAATAAATAAATAATTAAATATAATATAAGAAATAAATAAATAAATAATATAAATGAAAATAAATAAAATAAATGAATTATCAATTATAATAGAAAAAGTTTTTGAAAATAAAATATAATGGTTTTTATAATAAAAAAACAAATAGAAATAATATATATATATATATATATATATATATATATATATATATATATATATATATATATATATATATATATATATATATATATTTATATATATATTAATATATAAAATAAATAGGTTTTGTGTAATTAAAAATTAAAAAAATTGAAAAATTCTTATCTTTTTATCCTGTGTGGCTCACGCGTGTGGAGCATGGTGGACCTGCGGATCTGGCGCGTTGGATCTGATGGGAAGCACATCTGATGGAAAGTGGAGCGAGGGTGTATGGAAATCCATGGGTCTTAATGCACCGAATCAAAGGATTTTTGAAATCCCAACGCGCGCGTGAATTGGCCAATGGAGGGAAGACACGTGATCGTCTTCAACCTCCCCCGTCGTCTAAAACCTGAAAAAACGCTTTACCTACGGACGATGTCCGTTGCTACAGATCTGGGTTTACGATTCCAAGCAAAACACAATAAAAATTCTTCGCGAGGCCATGGACACGTTCGTCCAGACCTCACGATTCACTCATGCCACTAATTGAGGCCAATTTTACCTGTAAACAAAAACCCCAAGAAAGCTTGGAAAACCCTAACTATGGCATCTATGGCAAACACGCACAGAATTGCAATTAAATATCCAGAAAGCATCAGAACATCACTCCAAACAATTATATGCAATTAAAACACGCTTCTGAATCATGAATTATGCAAACCGAATCAAGAACATTCAAGACAAACCTTGGCTTAATGGAGGTAGTTCTGGGGTTGTTGATGCCGTGCGATCGTTCAAACACCTTCAGTGATCCTCAGGGAGTGTGTAGCAATGCTCAGAACTGGTTGAATTGCCTTGTATCTCGAATTCGAATTTGAGATTTACTTTGATTTTTGAAGCTCGGATTAGGTCTTCAAACTGCAGAATTCGTGAACCCTTGTGATCTGCATTGCTTGGGTACTTATAGAAGATGAATTAGGGTTACTAATCTTGGAGAAAATCTAATTGAATCTTTGATTTCCATTAGAAAAATTTGATTGAAATTTTCTTAATGTTCCTTCTAATTTTTTCTTTAAATGACTCAATCTCTTTTCAATCCTTTATGCACGAAATTGAATCAAATATTGTGTTTAATTATTGATTGAATTGATTGGAAAATATAATTAAATCAAATTTTCTCAAATGTCTTTGATTTAATTGACTTAAATTATATTTTAATGAATATAAATTCAATAAAAAATCAAATATTGGTCAAAATTTCGTGGCAAATGGATTTGGGCTTCTCAATGTCATAAGGAACAAGTTTGGATCTTAGAAATGTAGGCCCATTAGCAAAAGAATTCAAACTCCTTCACACTTTTCCCTCCAAAATAGTCCAACTTTGACAAGGCCTATCTCTCTCATTTGTTAGGGTATGGAAATGATCTAAGACTTTTTAGAAACCTTGGAGAGTCCTCTAACCAGTGTCTTTGGTCTCACATCAAAATTATTTCCCATGCTCATTTTATGTCCTTTTGAAAAAAGTGTCTTTTTGTTGACTTTTGAAAAGGACCTATAATGTTTTGGTCCATACCTCTCAAATGAAGCATTTTTAGACTTGGCATGTGAGAGACAAAATTGTAGAGAATCAAATTTCCTTCAAAATGAGCTTTGGATGGAAAATTTCTGATGCTCCATGTGGGAGTTATGGCTGGTCAAAGTTCAGTTGACTTTTCCTATACAAAGCCCTAATTTAGAAACTTTTTGATTTGTTGATTTTTGATCTTTCCTTGATGGACCATGATCAATTTTTGATCAAATGGTGAATGATACTTCAATATGAGGTTATTGACAAAAAATCAGGAGTTTTGACTTTACTTTGACCACAGTTGACTTATAGGTTAACCTAATCGTCTGTTGATTTTTTTGAACAATTGAGTGACCAATCTTTTGAGATGAGACTTGATATTTGTCATGGAGATGATGGGAGCTATATTGAGCCATCTGAGATGCCTTGGAGTCATTGATTCACTGACTTTCCTTTGGGTAAACCAAACCTTAGTTTCTGAGTTTTGTACAGGAGAGTATGTCTTGGAGCTTTGTGTATTGATTTGAATTTGTATAAGAGAAATTGTATTGGCAAATTTTGGGGTATGACACTTATGTTGATTCTTCTCCTTTTTGATCAGAAGTGCCTTCAATTCTTCTTGCCCCTTGGCCAAGTTAAGGATCATCTCTCGGAACTGGTTGTTCTGAGCCTGAAGATTTTGGACTGATTGCTCGAGATCCATGATGCTGAAATAAACAGCGAGGAAGGATGAGAGACCTATTGTAAGAAACCTGCTATGCGATGTTATGAATGCAAATGCAATATTTTCAAGGATCTATAGGAATTTAGTTGGCAACGTTAGAAAATGATTGAGTTGCGTCTTTGTTCGAAGAACTCTGATTCTTGGATGCTCTTTTAGGGGAATCAAGCTCACCATATCCATTGGGTCATAGCCTCTGATTCGAGATACCTCTGAATTTGAAATTATATGGCTAGAGGAAAATAAATCCACTTGCCCCTTGATAGGTACAGTGTCTTTGATTTGGAAGACAAATGGCCAGAGGAAAGTAAATCCTCTTGCCCCTAGATAGGAATTCAGTCCTTGATAAGAGTACCTGAAATCGTGTGCCCTAAATCCCTAAGATCCTTGAAAGGGTTCGTTAACATGCAATGTTATGATGTCATGATGTCATGATGTTATGCGAATGCAGTGCATCAGGCAAAGCGTAAGATAGTAAGGACAAATAAGTCCTACAACAAAACCTGCAAGGAAATCAAAGGGTTAGCAGCATACACAAGCAAGTCACACAAGTGTCCTTAAGTTTAAAAGCTTGCATGAAGGTCTGTTATACCCCAAAATTTGCCCACATATTTTTCAAGAAAACTCCAATCTGAAAATTAAGAGTCTCATATAATCATGGATTTTTATTTCAACAAATATCCTGACATATGAAATACTTAGTTTTTAGAATTTTTCTTATACAGTAATTTGGCTTGCAGTGGAATTTATATTTACGCAAACGCCAAATACTGTTTATTACTTCACACATGCTATTTATTTATTTACAGATAAATGGTACTGACACAATTGGTACAGAGTTAAATCTTTTTGCAGGCGCAGAATCAGGAAATTCAGACTGTACTGGTAACAAGTAGATTATTATTATCTTTTGTTTCCCACTAATTGTTGTACTATATTCCATTATTTGCAAAAATCTTTTCAAATCTCTTTTTCAAAAATCAAATCTCTCCTTTTTCCAACACTATCATACACTTTCTTTCAAATCTTACTTCCACTCAAATTTTCCTTTTGTACGGAATCACATCATTCCCCAACGTCTCTTTCCTTCTTTCCATTCTATAAATACCTTTCATTTCTTTCATAAAAATCTCACATCAAATTCCAATTCATCTTTCAAATTCCTATCTCATATCTATTTTCTCTTCTTCCCTGACAAGAATGGCAAAGTGGATAGAGACACTGTTTCTTACAGTCATCACCATTGCTACGGTGATCATGACTTTCTTCTGCCTGCATAGTCCTGAGGAGTGTGGACCTGCAATGGTTATGCTCCCAATCATCTACATGTTATTGTTCATAGCATGGGTTATCAATCGTCATTCTTAAAATTTGCCGTATTTCTTGTTTCTTAAATGTACCGTTTATTCGTCGTACTGTTCAATATAGTATGTGATATTTGTACTGTCAGTATTAAATGTTGTACTATTTGTCATAATATTGCTTAGTTACTAAGATAATATTTTGTGTGTTTTCTGCCAGTCAAATATTCCTATTTCTGTGCATTAAATGATTTTCAGGGTTATTATCGGTAATTTTGCCCGCATACCGTAAATATTAGTTATTTATTATGTCTGTGTTTTTCTAACAAGTCATGTAAATAAACTTTCATTTTTCACATAAAACAAAAACAAAAAACAACAAAAAAGAAAATTAACTTTGACTGTTGATTTTTCACTCTAACTGCTACGTCAATACCTGAACAGTCAGTCGACAGCCAAACTGCTGGCAGTACAATTCTCAATGTTTTGTACCATCAATCAAATCAATCTTTCACAATTCAAAATTCCAAGATCTTTGTGTTAGAAGTCTTCTGAATATCACGCGATTAGCAGAGACTCAACACTGCACAAAAATCAGGTACGCTTAACTGTCTCCTACACAAACAGTCCCTAATCAGGGTTTTTCTTGTTTTACAGGAGCAACAAGTTTTTGAGAGCTCAAATGGATTTCATACACATCCATATATCTCAAAGTACCATCATACAAATTTTCAAACTTCAATTCACTCAGACGCACCGTCAGCAGCTCAAACAGTCAACAGACGACCCGTTTGACCAAAAAAGTCAACAGACAGTCAAAAATGAATTTTTTTGTCAAAGTCCATATTTTGTCAAAGGATTCATCATTTGATCATTGGATGATCATAATTCATCAAGGAAAGATCAAAAATCAACAAAACCCTAAGATTCAAAATTAGGGTTTTTGCCTGAAAAGTCAACTCAACTTTGACTGATCATAACTCTCTCATCCTTCATCCAAAAAATTCAAACCAAAGCTTGTTTTGAAGGAAATTCAATTATCTTTCAAATGCCATTGATCCCATGGTCATTGGATTCACCATTTGAAAAATACGATCAAAGACATTACAGGTCATTTTCAAAGTCAACAAAAAGACACTTTTTTCAAAAGGACACACAAGGAGCTTCAAAAATCATTTTGACATGAGACCAAAGACATTGGTTAGAGGACTCTTTGAGGTTTCTAAAAAGTGCAAGATCTCCTTCATATGACAAAAATTGAAGGATTTACACCTTGTTGAAGTTGGCTAAATTTTGGGAAAATGCATGAAATCAACATTGTTCAAAATTGCATTTTTTCCAAATGGGGCCAAGTTTTCAGCATTCAAACATCATTTCCATGTTACTATGGGCCTCCCACGACCAAGACTAAGCCCATACCTTTTTTTTATCCATTTTTTGCATGATTTTATCTTACTTTAAGATTAAAATTAAAAGGAAAATGCATGGATAAATGGTAGCTTACAAATCAAGCATGACTCACCCAAGGAACCTTCAATTTTCTGCAGAGGATTGGTGCACAAGGCAAGAGCATTGAATGGAGTCAAGACTTGGTCAAAAATTCAAGGTTTTTAATATTTAAAAACCAAGTTTTCAACAAAGGCAACTAGCTGCAAGTTAGCCTCAATTCTAAGCACACATAGCTTATAAATAAGCTATCATAGTTCAGCAAACAAAGAGAGACGAGTTCAGAAGCATCCCTAAGCATATAGCATACTTGTAACCACTTGTAATTTTCAAAGAAACTTGAAATTCGAATTTTAAGTTTCAGTCCATTTCAATATAAAATAAACATTCAAACATCATCTCTGAGCTACACTGAATCAATTCCAATCATTTCCAACTCATAAACTTCACTGAATCGAGCCATATAAAGCCACGGTTTGTTCAAACTAAAACCAACTTATATCTCATAACTCACGCACATTTAACAAGATGTAGATGCATAATTGTGTTTGGTTTGAAGCTCTGGTCGTTTCTGGAGCTTCAATTGAATTTTAATGGATGTTTGTAGCATATACCATTTTAGGGTTTACTTAGCTCAAAATTAGGGTTCTTCATTAGGGCCAAAATTAAAACAAATTAAGGGCAGGGTTACATTCAGTGGAACAAGACGAATCCAATGGTACCATCGCGCCTGATTTCTATGCTTGTTTGACCCTATTCGTTATTTTGCAGATTTAGGGTTCACTTACAATAGCGCTTTTTTACAAAAGCGCTGTAAAAGGCCTTGTCTGAAGGTTGAAGACGATGAGGTGTCTCCCCCTCATTGGTCCAGAAGCGCGCGCGTGTTTTTTTAAACTTTCCACTAATCCAGTGCTTTGCAGGTGTACTGATCACCACGTGCCTCAATTTCTGGACCATCTGATCTCATTTAATGAATGATTCAACGCGCCAGATCAATCTTCCCCACCATGCGCCCTCACTGATTACCACACAGGATCAGTATCCTTTTATTTTCTATTTTATTTTCTATTTTATTTAATTTCTTTGTTAAATTAATTAAAAATAGTTTTAAAAATCCAAAAAATACACAAAAAATATTTTTAGACTTCTAAAATAATATACTATTTTCTGAAATAAAAATATTTTATTTTTCTTCAAAATTTCAATGTTTTGTATAATTAATTAGTATATATTTATATATTTGCTTTTTAATTATTCTAACCAATCAAAAAATCATCAAAAAAATTGTTCTTTATATTAAATATTGTTTATATATTATAAACTAATTTTGTACATATTTTGAATAATTTTCTTTTTAAGTTTTAATTATTGGTATAATTATTTGTATAATTATGTTTTAATTAACTTAAATCAATTTCAAATCAATTTCAAAAATCCCAAAAAAATTAGTTTTGTTTTGAAATTAATTAACAAATATTTTGCACATATTTTAAACTTAATTTCTAGGTTTAAATCAATTTTCATCTTTTTCTTCATTTTAATTTAATTAATCATGCATTAATTATAATTAAAATAAATCATAAAAAATCCAAAAACATGCCTTTTATTTTTCTTGCAATTTAAAATTCCTAGATAAATGTATAGGATGTCAAATTCATGTAAATAGGCTAGTTTACATTTCCCGCACAATCGATGTAATAGCGTAGATTTACTTTCCGCACTTTACATTTCCGCATTTTAATTTCCAGCAAAATATAAACTGCGTGTATGTCAAAGATAAAATTGAACCGTTAGATCACTAACTTCAAAGATAAATATCTGAATCCAATCACAATCACACTTGCACCTCTTAAGGTAATCCCTTCTCATTCCTTTCAAAATCAAAGTCAAAATTCCACTGTTTTGAGTACAAAATCGAACCTTGCTTTTATATCCGGTGAAAGGATAGATTTTTAAAGGAAATAGGATAAAGACCTTACAACTCAGGGTAGACCTCCTAGTTTGCTTGCTCAAAATCAAAACAAACAAAATTCTCATACACTGTTGATTTTTCAAAACTTTCAAAAAAGACAATACTTTGTATACATCCAAACACGGGTTATTACAAAGTTAACGTTCTTTTCAAAACATCTTTCGAAAGATAAACAAGCATTTTGTATACATCCACACACGGATCATTACAAAATTCAAATTACAAAAGTATTTGAAACCACATATGAGCAATTTCAGAGCAATTGAAAAGTGATCGAAAAACAAGTGAGCTAAGCAAACTTAAGAGCCCATGGATAACCATGGATACAAAGGGTGCTAACACCTTCCCTTTGTATAACCTACCCCCTTACCCAGAATTTCTTAAAGGTCTTTTTTCTGTGTCTTTTATAAACCTTTCCTTAATTGGATAAAATAAAAGGTCGGTGGCGACTCTGTGATATTTTCAAAAATGCGAAAGCATTAAGCGACAAAAAAGAGTCAGTTCACGTATCTCTACAGATCAGAGGTATGGCCCGGTATTAAAAAAAAATCGGAGGTCCACAGAACTGGCGACTCTGCTGGGGAGATACTTTCAAAAACAAAATGTTTTCAAAAGGGGTTACCTTAAGAAAATAGGTCGATGTTTTCAATTGTTTGACTTGATTGCTTTATTTTTCAAAGGCTTGCTTGGGTATTTTGCTTGTGTGAAAGATTCTAACCCGAATCTCGAGATACCTTAAGTATATGACATTAGACCAAGGAAACTGTACGGCATGTACCGATACGGTTGAACTGGTAGTCATCGTTAGTGCGACACTTTGGTTTATACTGATGTCCCTTGAAAACGATCAAGGAGTATATTAGGCTTCCGAAATGTCATTAAACACTAATTTGTCTTAGAACCTTTTTAGTTGAACTTGACTTGTGGCCTATTAAGTGGCTAGCTTTGAAATTGATCGAAGTTAGTTATCCTCGAGGAATATTTTGATCGGCCGCTCGAGCGCCGTATTGAGATGTTACTTCCAAGGATCATAGAACCCGAATCCAATTCTAGGACAGGTTTTAACCAACTCAACTTCAGTGGGGAGGGTATCACCTATCAGCTCCATGCAAGCCTTTAAACCTAAGGCTTTTGTTTGATTTGTTTTTGTGTGCCACATGTTTGCATCATAAGCATATCATTTTTTGCACCAGACACTTCAAGGATCAAAGAGTTTACCTTTGTTTTTGCAGGTAATGGCTCCCGCCACCAAAGATTACATCCGAATCAACATTTCAACGGTACCATCTGAGCTAAAAGACTTGGTGTCAGAATTCCCCAGGAATGTTCAATTCACTGAAAGGCATGGTCACCTACTCCATTTGGTTACCTCAAAATTTGAAGAAGACATGATACGGGTCCTGTTCCAGTTCTTTGACCCTGAACATCATTGCTTTACCTTTCCTGATTACCAGTTGGTACCCACTTTGGAAGAATTCTCTGAACTAATGGGATTGCCTGTTCGAAATCAATTACCTTTCACTGGTTTAGAAAGGATTCCAAAACCTGAAGTCGTTGCTGCTGCTTTACATCTGCGGAAATCAGAAATCGAGTCCAATTGGGAAACAAAGAGTGGAGTTAAGGGTTTGCTTGCCAAGTTCTTGTTAGAAAAGGCTCGACTACTGCTAGAAAACAAAAGTTATCCAGCTTTTGAGGAAGTTATGGCACTTTTGATCTATGGGTTGGTTTTATTCCCTAATCCCGACCAGTTCATAAGTGTACACATCATCAACCTTTTCCTAATCCGTAACCCGGTACCAACATTGCTGGGAGACATTCTACATTCTCTACACACTCGTACCATGAAGAAACGAGGAACTCTCATGTGCTGTATACCACTACTGGCTAGGTGGTTTACATTTCATCTTCCCCGATCAGTGTCGAGAAATGAACAAAGAATGCATTGGTCTCACAGGATTATGTCTTTGTCTCATTCAGATATCCGGTGGAACAACTTCTTTCAAAGAGACATTACTATCATTGATCATTGTGGAGAATACCCTAATGTGCCACTCCTTGGCATCAAAGGAGGCATCACTTACAATCCCTCTTTAGCTCTACGCCAATTCGGATATGCAAGGAGCAACGGTCCTCATGACATGATTATCCGTGGCATTGTGTTTGATTACGAGAATGATTCTCATAGACACCGACGAAGGTTCATACATGCATGGGGCAGTGTCTATAGAATAGAAAGCAAAACTCTGGGGCAATGGAATTCTATTCCTATGGAACCCTACCTCAGATGGGTCCGTACTCATGCTCAGAAACTCCTTATGCCATATCCTGCTGTTCTACCTGTGACTATTGAACCAGAGGTCGAAGGATATGAACCTCAAGTTATTCTACACCCAGACATGCCAACTGACCTAGAAGAGTTGCAAAAATCTTGGGTTCAACTCAAAGAGGAAAGAGACACCTTCAAATCATACTGTCAAGACTATGAGAGAAGTATATTGGAGCTCACCGGACAGCTTCAAGAAGAACAGCAGATCAACACATTCCTGGGGGCAAAGAGAAAGCGTCCACGGGAGACCTGAAGGATCATTTATTTTATTTCTGTCTTGTAAGCCCAAATGAGGCAAAGAAAAAAGAAAAAAGAAGCAAAAAAAAGAAATAAATTGATTAACTAACGTTTGTTTCTTCTTTAACAAATCTAAACTCTAAGATCCTTGAAACATTGCACACACAATTCATGCATTGCATATACATTTCATACATTGCATTCATATACATTGCACATACATTTCATACATTGCATACACATGGCATCCAGTCATACACATTTCATAACAGGTTCTCATGACGGATTTCTCATCTCCTCGCTGTTTATTTCAGTCAGAAGAGATGGAATCCGAGGCAAGTATCAAGAATCTCGAAGCACAGAATGCCCAAGTTCAAGTGGCAATTCTGGAACTGGCAAAAGGGCAGCAAGAACTGAAAGCCCTGATAATCAAGAAGAAAAAGAAGCCCAAAGGATCTGTAGGTGTGAGTCACCTTAGAAGAAAGATCAAAATTCCAGTCAAAAAGTTCACAAAGCCACCGATCCCTGAAACAGTCGGTGATGATGAACAAGAAGACAATCAAAGCAACCAGGGTTCTGCTAAACCCTCTCTCTCTTCAAATGAAGAAAATGATCATTCCGGGGGCGAACCGGATAATGAAAAATACCAACAGCTGGAAGACCGTATGAAAGCTATGGAGATACAAAAAATACCTGGCTTAGATTTCAATGATCTGGGGCTCATCTCGGATGTTGTTATCCCTTCTGTCATACCCCAAAATTTGCCCATGCTATTTTTCACACACAAAACCAAATCAAAAGACAAAGCTCCAAAACACAGTCTCCCACACAGAAGTTCTAAACTAGGGTTTGAATAATTCAGAGGAAAATCATTGAATCAATGGCTCAAGGTGGCTCCATAGGGTCACCAACATCCCAAAGAATCTCTATGCAAAGTTTCAAGTCAAACAGAGCAAATTGGGTCCCTCAAATCCTGATTAGGTCAACAGTCAACCCTCAAGGGCAAAACAGTCATTTCAAGTCAAAGTACAGTCAAAACTCAAGATATTTGGTCAACAACATCCTCATAACCCTAAAACCATCATTTGATCAAGGGTTGATCATGATGATGCAAGGAAAGATCAGAAAAGTCAAAAGGCAAAAGTTACTATTTTGGGCATGAACTGAAAAGTCAACCAAACTTTGAAAATTCGCCAAATATTCATACTTCATCAGAAAAATTCCCACCAAAGCTCATGTTGAAGGGAATTCATTCCTCTATCCAATTGTCCAAGAATTAGAGCCCATAGATCAATGGTTCAAGAGATATGGCTTCATACATTATAGGTCCTCTTCAAAAGTCAACAAAAAGACACTTTCTTCAAAAGGTCATAAAATGAGAATGAAAAATGATTTTGACATGGAACCAAAGACATTGGTTAGAGGACTCTCTATGGTTTCCAAAATGTCCTGGAACACTTCCATACCTCAAAAAATGAGAGAGATAGGCCTTGTCAAAGTTAGGCTATTTTGGAGGGAAAAATGTGAAGGAATTCAAATATTTTGCAAATAGGCCCAAGTTCTTTTAATCCAATCTTGCTATACAAGTCATTTAGAAGCTCCATTTGCCATGTCACGAATTATGGATGAATAATTGATTTTATATGATTTTTTATTCATTAAAAATACAAGACTAATCAAATATTTTGAAAGAAAATAGGAAAAGATGATTTTATTTTGTTTCTAATCAAATTAAATCATCATTTAAGTCATATATTTGATTCAGATTCGTGGTCAAGAGAATTGGAAGAAAAAGATTGAGATTTGGCCATAGTTAGAAATTTGCAAAATCAAATTCCAATCAAAGTTGCAAATCATGATTCAATGAGATTCTCTACAAATATGTTGACCTAAAACGTTCCAATATAAATACACAACTGATCCAAACCCTAAGGGGACGAAGTTTTGCAGTCAAGAGCTCTCAATCCGGATTCAAAATTTCACAAGAAACTCAAACTTCAAATCTCAATTATAAACCGATTCAAGGCTTCTAAGCAATCTCAACTCGTTCCTGGATCATCCTTGAGTGAATTCCAATCGCTTCCAAGCATTGACACATCAAGAACAAAGCACTGTGAGTCACTCTTTGTCCGATTCTAATTTTCTTCGATTGCATAGATTCACGCATTTATATCATAAAATAATTGCATATTCGTGTTTAGCTTCTTGTGTTTAATATTTCTGGAGCTTTAATTGAAATTCTGGGCGCGTTTGAGCCGATGTCCATAGCTAGGGTTCATACCTATGATTTGGGGGTTTTTGACATAGGCATCGTTAGATGAAATTGATGCCATCATCAGATTCGCAAGAATCAGACGAACCTAATGGTGTTATCGCGAAAAATTTCTGTTTTGGTTTGTGTGTATTCGCTATTTTCAGGTCATCCATCCATAGCGCTTTTTTACAAAAGCGCTGTAAAAAGGGCTTTGTTGCAGAAACCTCTTGGAGAAGACGACTGCGTGGCGCAGTCTGATTGGGCAGATTCAAACCGCTTCGCGCGCGCTCTTGAAGTGAAGTGCTGACGAATCTGGCGCGTTATGAAACACGCCTTATGGTGATCTCTCGCCATCACAGCCATCCATCTCATCAGGCCACGCATCTAACGCCCAGGAGCTGCTAGTCCACCATAGTCTGCACACGCGCGCTACACCTGATCAGCCAGCTAAGTTTCTACTTTTTTTTTTATTTTAAATTACATAAATCCTTTTATTTATATATATATATATATACATATATTTTTTTTTAGCCAATCAAATTTTGTTTTATGTATAAGTTATATGTTTTTTTTTTATAAAAAAATATAATATTTATTATTTCATAAAGCATTTATTGTATATTTTAATTATAAATAAATATTAAAATTGATTTAATTATTTAAAAAGCCTTTCAAAATTCATATTAATTCATTAAAACTCCCAAAAAATTTCCAAAAAATATATTTCGTATCCGATTTTATTTTTCAATTCGATTTAATTAATTAGGTCATTAGACCAATAATTAATTAAATTATTCCTTTTAATTGGCACCCTAATCAGGGTTCACGATGACCATTTCCTACACTGATTTTATTTTCTTTTCTTGTTATCAGGGTTAGCAATATAATTCGCCTCGAGTGCGCGCCTTCAACAAACCTCGAAGATAAGTGTGCTGCTTTATTTAATCTTATTCTTTTAATTGATTTGTGGTTAGGGTTTGCCTTGCCTTCATATATTTTCTGCCTTATTTCAGGGTTACCTCCGAGGTTTCCGAGGTTTCCTCCGACTCTAACCATATCAGATCAAATCGAACCAAAGCTAAGTAACCTTGCTCATTTACTTATTAACTGTTATTCATTTTATCTTTATTCTTTATTTTCTGATTAATTTTGCCAACCTTCGAATTAGCCATACACTCACCCAGTTTTCTTATTGTCTTTCTTTCAGGGTTTGTCGATTGCCAAAGCTGCGTCATTGGTAACCCTAAATCTTTTTTTCTTTTTTATTATTATTATTACTTGTGTCAAACCCTATTAAGGGATCCGCTGGTTACAATTCCCCTCTCCTCCGCTGGTTTCATTTTCCCCCTTCCCTTTATTGCTTTATATACTGCGTGGTTAGTAATCTTAGGGAGTGCAAGCCTTAAACTGAATTAGAATAACTAATTAAAAGATAAATATCTGAATTGAATCACGTGATTGGTGCACACACACACGCTTTTTTGGGTAACCCTCTCTGTTGCCTGTTGCCTGTTGCCTTGTTGCCTGTTGCCTTTGTGTTTTTGCAGAATAAGCCACGTCCCTCGAATTCGAGGATACCTCAGCCATGTTGCCTCGATAAAAAGGTCACGACCCTAATGATGCTGCCTTCGATACACAAATGACCTCGACCCTCGGATGTTGCCTACGGAAAAAGGCTGAGGTATCTTCTGGTTGCCTACGAAAAGGCTTATTCTGGTCCTTGCCTTAGACTACCTGCCCCTCTATGGCATGGGACAGTCTTATGGCAAAGGATACTTCGATGACCCTTCAACCTCCAAACGAAAGGCTTCCTGCCCTCTTATGGCAAGGATAGACCCTTTCATTCTGAAAGGCAAAAAGAGACCTATCATCTGAGTTTAAGGTAATTGCCCCTAATTGCCTTGCAATGCTCAAACCTTTTTATTATATTCTTTCTCATAATTTTTCAAAAGGGCAACGCTTATTCACAAGCTAAAGTCCCTATCTTTTTCATCTACTTTTTTCTGAAAATGAGCAAGCAAAGCAATTAAGAGCCCATGGAAAACCATGGATGCAAAGGGTGCCTTACACCTTCCCTTTGCATAAATTACCCCCCGAACTCAGATTTTCTTAAAAGGTTTTTTTCTGTTTCTTTTTGCCTTTCCGAATTTGTTTGGATAAAATAAAAGTCGGTGGCGACTCTTGCTTACCGCGACATTCCGATTAATAAAAAGTCAGTTCACCGTATTACAGAACTGGCGACTCTGCTGGGGAATTTTCTTATAAAAGAGGGGTTACCTTAAAAGTTTAGGAATCACATAATTGTTTTCTTTGTTTGCTTTGTTTGTTTTATTTTTCAGGGGCGTTTTGGGAAAATTGAAGGACGAATCCTATTCCCGGATTCAAGAACACTTAAGATTAGGAGTGACATAGTCATAAGGACCTCTTTCACATATGTGGGAGATGAGTCAGTATGAAGTTCACGCTTGAGTTAGGACTCCATAGCATATGCACACCTTTCTCAAATGAGGGAGGTCTATGTATGTGTCTATGGGTGCGCCGGAGCTCAAGGACCTTTAGTTACCCTTAACCCATCCTGGCCTTTAGGAACGTAGTGGGGGGACTACCCTTGACAAATGTTAAGGACTAGTCGCTACCCGATGCTACAATTCAGATAGGTTCTTTCTCAAAGTATCATTGCATGGTGCAAATGCATCATGTCCGAGGGTGCTTTAGAAGGGCTTACAATTCTGGATAACTTGTAGAACCTGTTGCTGAAATCTCCATATCCATAGAAATGCCTTTGGGAAGGACGCCTGATCTAAAACTCCATGCAAGCCTTAAACCAAAAATTGTGTGATTTGTGTGGATTTGTTTTTCTGTGATGCATCATGCATACATGCATTCATGACATGGCTAACTCATCTCAAGGAGAAAAAAGGTCTTTTAACCATAATTTGTTTTGTAGGTTATTTAAATAATGGGAATCCTAATCAGAAAACCTTTCTTCCTCAACTTCAAGAAAGTACCTACTACATTAAGACTCTTATGTGATGATATTACTGGTTCTCTTGTTCTTTCTGAATCTCTCAACAAACTGATAAGTTTAATGCGAACCAAAGTGGATGAAGCTCTCCTCAACTCTATGATGCAATTTTATGATCCTCTTCTCCATTGCTTCACTTATAGAGATTTTCAACTGGTGCCTACCTTGGAAGAATTCTCTTACATAATGGACATGCCCATACCTGATCAAATCCCTTACACTGGTGAGGAAGGAGGTCCTAAGTTGGAAGACATTGCTGCTGCTCTACACCTACCAAGATCAGAAATTAACAAAGTTTGGATCAACAAAAGAGACTACTCTGGGATACCTGTGGATTTCTTGATCGAGAAAGCTAAGATCTTTGCTAAAGCTTTAAGCATGGATGCCTTGGAAAGTGTTCTAACCCTGTTGATATATGGACAAGTTCTTTTTCACCGCTGCGACAAAGTTGTTGATAGGGCTGCTATCAAAATCTTCCTTAGCAAGAATCCTGTTCCTACTTTACTTGGTGATTTATTGCATTCCATCAACGCTAGAGTGACAAAGAGACGAGGTTGTGTTCTAGGGTGCATCCCTCTCTTACATAGGTGGTTTATTTCTCACTTACCCCGATCCTCAATAAAGAATGAAGAAGGTTTGACTTGGATTCAAAGGATTATGGAGCTTTCATACGACGACATCATTTGGTATCCAAAGAAATTCGAGGGAGTTCAGTTATATGACCGCTGCGGAGAGTTCCCTAATGTGCCTCTTCTTGGCATTCATGGAGGAATTACCTATAACCCTATACTTGCTCGACATCAGTTTGGTTTTGCTTTGAAAGATAAGCCCCGCTCCATATATCTTAGTGCGGAAAATTTTGACTATGGTTCAGATACAACTGAAAAGAAGAATCGCTTCATTAAAGCTTGGTATGAAGTAAAAAAGGTGGGTGCAAGAGATTTGGGAATGAGGATCGATACTCCTTCAGATCTCTACTTTAAATGGATTTATGACCGAGTCGTCGAGTTTGGCATACCACATCCATCTGACACACCCGTTGTTCCGAGGATCACTCCTCCCGAGGTTCACATAGAAATGGAGCCTTATGTACCCGCTCCAAACGAAGACCTTGCTGCCACCGTTGCTCATTTAAGACAAGAAAAGGCTGATCTTGAGAAGCGTCTACAAAAGGTTGAAGCAGAAAAAGCAGTATTAGTGGCTAACGCTAAAGAACGAGATAGTATGCTTGACTATTTCTCTCGCAAGTGGAAGATTGAAGACTTTATCTCTCCTGAACAAATACAATCATGGGAGTTAGAGATTGATAGGCTTATTCAAGAAAAGAACGAGATGGTCAAAGCCCATAAAGAGGAAATCAGAGGATTGAAGAGAAAGCGCCGACTTGAAGAATGATTTCTTTTATTTTATATTTATTATATAGTATTTCTTTGATGTAACTTCAAAAAATAATAGTAACAAAAACATATAATACATTGGTTTTTATTTTTAATTAATTTATTTTGCTTTTATTTTCTTTTCTTTTAAATGTGTTAAAAAGCCTTTGACTCCTTGAGAACATTGCATGTGCATAATCATATCATTCATAAACATCGCATCACAGGTTTCATAAAATCAAATGCCTCATCTTTGTTGCTGTTTATTTCAGTAAGAAAGATGAATCTCGAACAATCCGTCAAAAATCTTCAGGCTCAGAATAGCCAGTTCCAAAAAGTGATCTTTCACTTGGCCAAGGGGCAAGAAGAATTGAAGGCACTTCTGATCGAGAAGGAGAAGAATCAATATAAGTATCAAGGTGGTCAAGATAATCAGAGATCCAAGCCTAAGCGGTCATTTACTCCATTACATATGCCACTGTCTCAAGCTCTGCAACAACTGCTCAATCAGAACTTGATAACTCTATTGCCTCCATATTCACTTCCTACTAATCCCGCTCCTGGGTACAAGTACCATGCAAGATGTGCTTATCATTCAAACAGTCCTGGTCATGATACAGAGGATTGTGGACCGTTGAAGCACATGATCCAAGACCTCATTGATTGCAAGATCATTGACTTCAATTCACCTGAGAAACCTCATATGGCCAATACTAGGTACAATCGGAAAGGTCGCAATGAACCCAACCAAGCTGTGGGGACAATTCTAATCTCTACACCAGTTCAACAACAAAGACACGAGTCAGATATACCTAAGCGCCAATTCGCAAAGATCAATATGACTCTGGCCGAAGCGTTGCAACAATTACTGAAGAAAGGGCTAATCACTTTGAAGGATCCTCCGAGGAATCCTAGTACCTCCTCTTCTCGTTATAATCCTAACGCAAGGTGTGCGTATCACTCTGATAGTCCTGGACATGACACTAATAACTGTTGGACACTGAAGAATAAGATCCAAGACTTAATCGATGACAAGACCATTGACTGCCACTCTCCTGAGAAACCTCACACTGTGTACGACCAGAAAGATCACGATGAACATAACCAATCTATGGGGACAATTCTGACCTCTACATTAGCTCCGCAACAAAGACGCAGGTCAGAACGTCAGTTTACAAAGATCAATATGTCACTGGCTCAGGCATTACAACATCTGCTGAGAGAGAACTTGATTACTTTAAGAGATCCTCCTGTAAAGCCCAACACCTCCGCCCCTAGCTACAAGCCCAATGCGAGGTGCGCATATCACTCCAATAGCCCTGGGCATGACACGAATGATTGTTGGCCATTGAAGAACAAGATTCAAGACATGATTGATGCTGGTGAAATTGAATTCTATTATCCCAAGACCCCCGTGGTGATCACTGCTCCCATGCCTAATCACAAAAAGATTGATTAATACCTAGAAGGATGAACTTTTTAGATCATTAGATTTACTTTCATTTGCAATTTCTATTCTGTTTGTTTAAACACTCCGATTATGATAGACATTATTTGTTTTAATAATCGTCATCAGTGCATTGCATATGTTTGTCTTGAATAAATTATTTCGCTATCACTCTTTTTAAATTATGTCGTTACTCTGCATATGTTTTATGATACTCAACTCCTGCTAAAGTTGTATACCTTTTGAGGGAGGATGACGAAAATGATACCACAACCTCATACAGTATGCTTTTGAACGGACTATGTTGACGATGTACAGGCATTATTTCAATTCCTAAACAGTGGAGATATAAGGATGATAATCCCTCGTCAACCCCTTTGAGCCTAAGAAGTAGAAGTTTCTTTCGTGTACTAATTAAAACCCTTGATCATAACCTGGGGCAGGGTAGTTCTCAATTAATTTGGTTGTGCATTCTATTTTAAGAGAATAATTCAGTACATCTTTCAACAAAGATTTCAATCACAAGCGTTCATCCGCACACGCCAAAGAAGTGTGGGAAATGTCAAAAGCTAATGATGGTTCATCGATCATCAAGCAAGGCGGTCAATATCTTTCAAAAAAAAAAAATGAAAAAAACATATATACAAAGAAAGGCCTGCTAAGTCAAAAATCAAAAAAGGTGACTTAGGCAAAAATCAAGGCATCCCGCTGACTGTAAGCTCAAAATAGACAGTTCAGGCAAAAGTTAGGGATATCAAAAAGAAAAAAGAGAAGTCAATAAATTCTTGAACAACTCAAAGTTGTGACTACCAAAAGGAAGAAATGACCGCCATCTCAAAAGTTCTCTTTGCTTGTGAACCATCATCATTATCAAAGGTGCAAATCCAAAAGTCTCTTGGAACCTGAATGCGTAAGTTGAATTAACTGAGCTTAGGACTGAAGATCATCACGAAGAGGGGTGGGTACGATCAAATTTTGAGCCTTTATCCTTTGTTTCTTAAACCGTGAACCAAGCCACGTTACAACCTTTGAAAGTCCTAATTGAAGCATGGTTAGTTCGAAAGCATACTGTCACCAAAAAGGGTATCCTGACTCCTTAAGGTTTACCACAAATGCCGAGTTGATATCACGTTTTTACAAACATCACATTGTTACAAATATCATGTTTTTACAAATATCACGCTTTTTACATCTCCTGTTTTAAAAATATTTTCAAAAAACTCAAGACAGACGTATGCATTGCATCTCATGAATACATTATTAAACATATTCTGCTACATAATTTCAAATGATAGCATCAGAAAGAACTTGCACAGGGTACAACTAATGACTGAAAGTTATCCCGACAGAGAAGATTACTCTGATAAGCAATGTCTCCTACGTATACAAGGGGCATGACACGTTTTGTCCAAACAATCTGGGGCAATCAAGTCAAGTTTCAGAGAATCTCTCAAGGATGCCAAAATAATCAGGGGCACGCATCCAAGAAGATCTGAAGCTACTTCTCAACCAACATAGGACATCATATTGAGCATATGATTACTAGGGGCATGTCTCCTAAAGTGCACATCTTATGACGTCCTCGCAAGGCGAATCTTTCCAAAGTTCCTGTTAACTGGGGCAAATCTATGCAAGTCCAGTTGACATCTTGATCAATACTCCGTGGTGTATCCTAATCAGATCCAGGGATGGTAGTTACTATAATACTGGGGGCAACTTTCATCCATGTCTCCTCACAGAGCCAGGTTCACGAGATCATATCCCCACAGAGTAATCACTAAGAAGATATCTTCAAATACTCTTGCCCTGACAAAGACATGGCGGCCCAACAGAGTTTACATCTTCAACACTGTCAATATCTTTATCACCAATCAGGGAACATCAAGTCACTGATCATCTCCAAGCAGAAATCATAAATTCCCAGCTGAGCATCTCCAAATAAGATCAAACATCAAAATCACGAAGACATAGAGATTTATTTTCTCAATCAAGACAACATAAATCATATTCACATATCATATGTCATAAACATATTCATACATTGCACGCATTACCTCATAAAAATTCATACATAACATGCAAAGCTTCTCATTTATTTTGAGAGACTCATTATGTAATCCATGCATCATGACATTGCATAAATTTAATCTTACCTTTTGCAGAATACAGGTACAGACAAACGAACGAAAACTCCAACTTTCCAAGGTCTAATTCATCTACCACGAACGGTAATGACACGATCATTTTCAAGATCTAATTCAGATACTACGAACGGTACTGACACGGTCAATGCTCCAAGGTCTAATTCATCTACCACGAACGGTAATGACACGATCACTTTCAAAGTCTAAATCAGCTACTACGAACGGTACTGACACGACAGAAGATCTAATTCAGATACTACGAACGGTACTGACACGGTCAACTCTCAGTGGTCTAATTCTATCATCACGAACGGTGTAGACACGATCACTGACCTTCCCAGTCTAATTCAGTTACTACGAACGGTGCTGACACGACAAGAGAATCTAATTCTATCATCACGAACGATGTAGACACGATTATCTCTCCAAGATCTAATTCAGTTACTACGAACGGTGCTGACACGATCGACCTTTAAAGAATCTAATTCTATCATCACGAACGGTGTAGACACGATCACTGACGTCCACGGTCTAATTCAGTTACTACGAACGGTGCTGACACGACAAGAGAGTCTAATTCTATCATCACAAACGATGTAGACACGACTATCTCTCCAAAAAGATCTAATTCATCTACCACGAACGGTAATGACACGGTCAACGCGCAAACAACATCTTCTCAAAATTCAACTACCAGATGGCATCCACAAGCCCATCTCCGACAAAAGTCCCTACTCCAAATAGGGCAAATTTCTTGGTATTCTTATGTTCAATCATCTTCCACCTTCAGATACCGACTGGCGCGCAAACCACTCTACATCTTCAGGTTCAAGATAATTGAACAGGGGCAGCTGTCATACCCCAAAATTTGCCCATGCTATTTTTCACACACAAAACCAAATCAAAAGACAAAGCTCCAAAACACAGTCTCCCACACAGAAGTTCTAAACTAGGGTTTGAATAATTCAGAGGAAAATCATTGAATCAATGGCTCAAGGTGGCTCCATAGGGTCACCAACATCCCAAAGAATCTCTATGCAAAGTTTCAAGTCAAACAGAGCAAATTGGGTCCCTCAAATCCTGATTAGGTCAACAGTCAACCCTCAAGGGCAAAACAGTCATTTCAAGTCAAAGTACAGTCAAAACTCAAGATATTTGGTCAACAACATCCTCATAACCCTAAAACCATCATTTGATCAAGGGTTGATCATGATGATGCAAGGAAAGATCAGAAAAGTCAAAAGGCAAAAGTTACTATTTTGGGCATGAACTGAAAAGTCAACCAAACTTTGAAAATTCGCCAAATATTCATACTTCATTAGAAAAATTCCCACCAAAGCTCATGTTGAAGGGAATTCATTCCTCTATCCAATTGTCCAAGAATTAGAGCCCATAGATCAATGGTTCAAGAGATATGGCTTCATACATTATAGGTCCTCTTCAAAAGTCAACAAAAAGACACTTTCTTCAAAAGGTCATAAAATGAGAATGAAAAATGATTTTGACATGGAACCAAAGACATTGGTTAGAGGACTCTCTATGGTTTCCAAAATGTCCTGGAACACTTCCATACCTCAAAAAATGAGAGAGATAGGCCTTGTCAAAGTTAGGCTATTTTGGAGGGAAAAATGTGAAGGAATTCAAATATTTTGCAAATAGGCCCAAGTTCTTTTAATCCAATCTTGCTATACAAGTCATTTAGAAGCTCCATTTGCCATGTCACGAATTATGGATGAATAATTGATTTTATATGATTTTTTATTCATTAAAAATACAAGACTAATCAAATATTTTGAAAGAAAATAGGAAAAGATGATTTTATTTTGTTTCTAATCAAATTAAATCATCATTTAAGTCATATATTTGATTCAGATTCGTGGTCAAGAGAATTGGAAGAAAAAGATTGAGATTTGGCCATAGTTAGAAATTTGCAAAATCAAATTCCAATCAAAGTTGCAAATCATGATTCAATGAGATTCTCTACAAATATGTTGACCTAAAACGTTCCAATATAAATACACAACTGATCCAAACCCTAAGGGGACGAAGTTTTGCAGTCAAGAGCTCTCAATCCGGATTCAAAATTTCACAAGAAACTCAAACTTCAAATCTCAATTATAAACCGATTCAAGGCTTCTAAGCAATCTCAACTCGTTCCTGGATCATCCTTGAGTGAATTCCAATCGCTTCCAAGCATTGACACATCAAGAACAAAGCACTGTGAGTCACTCTTTGTCCGATTCTAATTTTCTTCGATTGCATAGATTCACGCATTTATATCATAAAATAATTGCATATTCGTGTTTAGCTTCTTGTGTTTAATATTTCTGGAGCTTTAATTGAAATTCTGGGCGCGTTTGAGCCGATGTCCATAGCTAGGGTTCATACCTATGATTTGGGGGTTTTTGACATAGGCATCGTTAGATGAAATTGATGCCATCATCAGGTTCGCAAGAATCAGACGAACCTAATGGTGTTATCGCGAAAAATTTCTGTTTTGGTTTGTGTGTATTCGCTATTTTCAGGTCATCCATCCATAGCGCTTTTTTACAAAAGCGCTGTAAAAAGGGCTTTGTTGCAGAAACCTCTTGGAGAAGACGACTGCGTGGCGCAGTCTGATTGGGCAGATTCAAACCGTTTCGCGCGCGCTCTTGAAGTGAAGTGCTGACGAATCTGGCGCGTTATGAAACACGCCTTATGGTGATCTCTCGCCATCACAGCCATCCATCTCATCAGGCCACGCATCTAACGCCCAGGAGCTGCTAGTCCACCATAGTCTGCACACGCGCGCTACACCTGATCAGCCAGCTAAGTTTCTACTTTTTTTTTTATTTTAAATTACATAAATCCTTTTATTTATATATATATATATATACATATATTTTTTTTTAGCCAATCAAATTTTGTTTTATGTATAAGTTATATGTTTTTTTTTTATAAAAAAATATAATATTTATTATTTCATAAAGCATTTATTGTATATTTTAATTATAAATAAATATTAAAATTGATTTAATTATTTAAAAAGCCTTTCAAAATTCATATTAATTCATTAAAACTCCCAAAAAATTTCCAAAAAATATATTTCGTATCCGATTTTATTTTTCAATTCGATTTAATTAATTAGGTCATTAGACCAATAATTAATTAAATTATTCCTTTTAATTGGCACCCTAATCAGGGTTCACGATGACCATTTCCTACACTGATTTTATTTTCTTTTCTTGTTATCAGGGTTAGCAATATAATTCGCCTCGAGTGCGCGCCTTCAACAAACCTCGAAGATAAGTGTGCTGCTTTATTTAATCTTATTCTTTTAATTGATTTGTGGTTAGGGTTTGCCTTGCCTTCATATATTTTCTGCCTTATTTCAGGGTTACCTCCGAGGTTTCCGAGGTTTCCTCCGACTCTAACCATATCAGATCAAATCGAACCAAAGCTAAGTAACCTTGCTCATTTACTTATTAACTGTTATTCATTTTATCTTTATTCTTTATTTTCTGATTAATTTTGCCAACCTTCGAATTAGCCATACACTCACCCAGTTTTCTTATTGTCTTTCTTTCAGGGTTTGTCGATTGCCAAAGCTGCGTCATTGGTAACCCTAAATCTTTTTTTCTTTTTTATTATTATTATTACTTGTGTCAAACCCTATTAAGGGATCCGCTGGTTACAATTCCCCTCTCCTCCGCTGGTTTCATTTTCCCCCTTCCCTTTATTGCTTTATATACTGCGTGGTTAGTAATCTTAGGGAGTGCAAGCCTTAAACTGAATTAGAATAACTAATTAAAAGATAAATATCTGAATTGAATCACGTGATTGGTGCATACACACACGCTTTTTTGGGTAACCCTCTCTGTTGCCTGTTGCCTGTTGCCTTGTTGCCTGTTGCCTTTGTGTTTTTGCAGAATAAGCCACGTCCCTCGAATTCGAGGATACCTCAGCCATGTTGCCTCGATAAAAAGGTCACGACCCTAATGATGCTGCCTTCGATACACAAATGACCTCGACCCTCGGATGTTGCCTACGGAAAAAGGCTGAGGTATCTTCTGGTTGCCTACGAAAAGGCTTATTCTGGTCCTTGCCTTAGACTACCTGCCCCTCTATGGCATGGGACAGTCTTATGGCAAAGGATACTTCGATGACCCTTCAACCTCCAAACGAAAGGCTTCCTGCCCTCTTATGGCAAGGATAGACCCTTTCATTCTGAAAGGCAAAAAGAGACCTATCATCTGAGTTTAAGGTAATTGCCCCTAATTGCCTTGCAATGCTCAAACCTTTTTATTATATTCTTTCTCATAATTTTTCAAAAGGGCAACGCTTATTCACAAGCTAAAGTCCCTATCTTTTTCATCTACTTTTTTCTGAAAATGAGCAAGCAAAGCAATTAAGAGCCCATGGAAAACCATGGATGCAAAGGGTGCCTTACACCTTCCCTTTGCATAAATTACCCCCCGAACTCAGATTTTCTTAAAAGGTTTTTTTCTGTTTCTTTTTGCCTTTCCGAATTTGTTTGGATAAAATAAAAGTCGGTGGCGACTCTTGCTTACCGCGACATTCCGATTAATAAAAAGTCAGTTCACCGTATTACACCTCCAAAATTCAAAGTTCCTGTCTTTGCAAAATATGATGGAGTTTCTTGCCCGAAACTACATCTGAGATCCTATGTGAGGAAGATACAACCTCATACAACGGATAACAAATTGTGGATTCACTTCTTCCAAGAAAGTCTGTCGGGTACACAACTCGAATGGTACTATCAGCTGGAAAATACCAAGGTTCATACTTGGGAAGAATTAGCTGCTGCTTTTTACAAACAGTACCAATACAATGCTGATCTTGCGCCAACCCGTACTCAACTAAGGGGCATGTCTATGGGACCAAAAGAAAGTTTCAAAGGATATGCACAAAAATGGAGAGATATGGCTGGAAGGGTTCAACCACCCTTATCTGATCGCGAACTAGTTGACATGTTCATGGGCACTTTAACTGGCCCTTTCTATAGCCATTTGCTGGGAAGCTCATCATCAGGTTTCACTGACCTGATACTGACCGGAGAACGTGTCGAAAGTGGCATTCAAAATGGAAAAATTCAAATAGGTTCCACCTCTGGTACTACAAAAAGGCCCATCAGTGGGAGAAATGAGGTCAATGCAACTCAAATTCAAAAAAGTCACAAAAGTGAGCAGCATCAATCTGTAGGGGCAGTTCTGATCTCCGCATCTGCACCTCAAAAAGATCAACAGCCAAAATATACGCATCGACCAGATGCACCAAGAAGAAATTTCACCAAAATCAACATGCCAATCTCTCAGGCATTGCAGCACTTGCTGAAAGCAGATCTGATCACCTTAAGAGGTCCTCCAAAGAATGTCAACACTTCCTCTCTGAATTATCGCCCTGATGCGACATGTGCCTATCACTCAAACTGTCCAGGGCATGACGCAGATCACTGCTGGGCCTTGAAAAATAAAATACAAGATATGATAGATGCTGGTGAAATTGAGTTCGATCCTCCAGAAACTCCAAATGTCATCACAGCACCTATGCCAAAGCATGACAAAACTGTCAACGCTATCCTGGACACTGTTTACATCTATGATGTGAACGAATTATCAACTCCACTCTGCGAAGTCAAAGGAAAGCTAATCCGAGCTGGTTACTTTCCAGGGTGTGACCCCGACTGCTTTTACTGCTCCTGCCTACCCAATGGTTGTGAAAATCTGAGGATGGGAATTCAAAAATGGATGGATCGCCGTATCATTATGTTTGAGAGGCTCCCTTCTATGGACGTACTGTGCGAAGTCTTTGCAAACGGGATAAGAATAGAGGATGTCTCAGTGATCTCCAGCTTACCATTCAAAATCTCTGCCAAGGCTCCATTCAAAATTTCTGCTACACTCAAAGTGGCATCAGTAGTCATTGCTAGTCCAACTCCATTTCCATACTCCTCAGACAAAGCTGTCCCATGGGGATATGACACTAATGTTTACATTCATGGAGTTAAGCAGGGTACCTCGATTGAAGAGACCGCAAAGTTAACTACTCCAACTGTGGGTAATATTGTGGGTACCAGCAAGATCACGAGAAGTGGAAGAATCTTTTCACCAGAAATTTCTCCAAATGTTGCTGCTGGTCCAGTCCGAGTCCCAGTTCCTAATCAAAATGTCAACGCTCGAGGCAAAGAGCCACAAGTTGAACAAATTCAAACCCCGGTAGAGATCACTGCTGAGGATCCATCAAAGCAAGAAATGGAGGAAATATTGAAAATCATCTGCAAGAGTGATTACAATATTATTGAGCAACTGGGGCACACTGCTTCAAAAATCTCAATGCTATCTCTGCTAAAATATTCAGAAGCTCATGCCAAAGCTCTGATGAAGTTCCTGAAAGCTGCGCATGTGCCTCAAGAGATCTCAGTCGACCAATTTGAGAATTGTGTTGCCAATCTAACCGTGAGCAATGGTCTCGGTTTCTCTGATATGGACCTAACCCCTGCTGGGAAAAATCACAACAAAGCCTTACATATCTCCATTGAATGTAATGGCACCACTCTATCTCATGTGCTAGTAGATAACGGTTCTTCTCTGAACGTGTTACCAAAAACAGTACTAGAAAAGCTTGACTTCGAAGGAATTGTGTTACAACCAAGCGATGTTGTGGTAAGAGCCTTTGACGGGTCAACCAGAATAGTATACGGAAAAGTGAATCTCCCAATCAGAGTGGGTTCTCAAATCTTTGATTCTATCTTTTACGTAATGGAAATTCACCCAGCCTACTCCTGTTTACTTGGACGCCCTTGGATACATGGGGCAAACGCTGTAACTTCTACCCTGCATCAGAAGTTAAAATATCCAGTAAAAGGAAAGATTGTCACAGTCTATGGCGAAGAGGAATATGTGGTTAGTCACCTAAGCAATTCCAAATATGTTGAGTTGGAGGACGAATTCATCGAAACTCCATGCCAATCATTTGAGGTGGTCTCTCCAGATGTCTCTACCACCAAGCATATTCCTGCTACTCCAACTACAACTATGGCTTCTCTCAAAGATGCCAAAGCCATGATTGAACAAGGTGATTGCACAGTATGGGGACAGCTTCCCGATATACCCTACAAGTCTGACAAACTAGGTCTGGGCTATGATAGTGAAAATCAAAAGAACGATCAAAGTCCTCGTTCTGGAGGATTAATGTCACACTTCGTCAGCCAAGAAGTAAACGCTATTGAAGATGAAGGAGTGTTCTTGAACCATATCATTCAGCCATATCCAGATGAAATTCCACCCATTTCCATGGGAATGTGGGATGTTGTGGGAGAACCAAACGGCGGATATAATTATCAGTATGCCGAACCTCAAAATTCTTATATTGCTATGGAGGACCTTACCCCGACTGGATGGGGTGATCAAATTGGAAATGATCAAATTTTCACAAGTCCTGTCACTGAGCAATATCAAAATCCACCCAAAGAAGTATGGGACACGCTAGGAGAACCCAGCGGCAAATATGACTATATGGTGAAATATTCCGCTCCTCCGAGCTCACAAATTGCCATGGAGGACATTGTCCCAACTGGATGGGATGAACATTACGATGACAATTTCGCTCTTGAAAAAGCCAGAGAAATACCAAGTAACGAGGGTTTCTATCTGTCAGCATACACTCCTCACCAAGATGCACAAGTCTCTATTCAAAACATCATCCCGACTGCATGGGACGGCCTTATCGAGCATCTCGCTCAGCCAACAGAGATATCTCAGCCTGGGCTCTCGTATCCAGCAGAGTATGTCCCTTATCCCGAAGGATCACCGGCTCATTTTCCCACTAATGAAATCAATGTTGTGGGAGATGAAAAAGACAATTGCAACTGGAACAGCTGGGTACCCCCTGCTCACAACAGTGGATTGAACAACTGGAAAGCTGAGGATGTGATCTCCTTTGACCAGGAGTAAATGCCATTTCCTGCTTTCTTTGTGTATAATGTGCAAAGATAAAAGTGGTTCCTGAACAATCGAACCATGAGCTTGAAAAGCCGTGTGCCTTAGCACACTGGTCCTTCTATAAGGGCTTATCATATCATGATCATGTGCATTCAATAAAATCATGGGACGCTTGCATATTTAAATTTTGTGATCCTTTTTCCTTCTTTCTTCGCTTTCAAATAGCTATGCTTTTTTCTTCACACATACTCACATAATTTACATGCAGATTCACATACACTCTGGATCCAGTCAACAACGATTCTGCTATTGCCCGTCATGACTTTGAAAATCCGATCTACCAAACTGAGGACGAAAGTGAGGAAGATTGTGAAGTGCCAAGAGAACTTGCAAGGCTGCTAGAACAAGAAGACAAGGCCATACAGCCTCATGAGGAGCCAATTGAGGTCATCAACTTGGGCAGCAACGAAGAAAAGAAAGAAGTCAAAATAGGGGCTGATTTAGAACACAGCGTCAAGCAAAGACTGATTCAAATGCTGCGAGACTACGTCGAGATATTCGCCTGGTCCTATGAGGATATGCCAGGCCTTGACACGGACATCGTAGTTCATCGCCTACCAATCAAAGAAGGTAGCATTCCGGTCAAACAGAAACTACGAAGGAGTAGGCCTGATATGTCAAAAAAGATCAAAGACGAGGTTGAAAAACAGTTCAATGCCGGATTCCTAAAAGTTGTAAGTTATCCTCCTTGGATAGCTAACATCGTCCCTGTACCTAAAAAAGACGGGAAAGTCAGAATGTGCGTAGACTACAGAGATCTGAACCGGGCAAGCCCCAAAGATGATTTCCCTTTACCACACATCGATGTACTGGTTGACAATACCGCACAATGCAAGGTATTCTCCTTTATGGACGGATTCTCAGGGTACAATCAAATCAAGATGGCACCCGAAGACATGGAAAAAACAACCTTCACAACACCTTGGGGAACCTTTTGTTACAAAGTAATGCCCTTTGGTCTGAAAAACGCAGGAGCAACCTATCAACGTGCAATGGTAGCACTATTTCATGATATGATTCATCAAGAAATAGAGGTATATGTCGATGACATGATTGCAAAATCCAACACTGAGGAAGAACATTTGGGTCATTTACACAAGTTGTTTGACAGACTCAAGAAATATAAGTTGCGACTGAACCCAAATAAGTGTACCTTTGGAGTAAGATCCGGCAAACTCTTAGGTTTCATCGTCAGCAGCAAAGGTATTGAGGTTGATCCCGCCAAGGTTAGAGCCATTCAAGACATGCCTATACCTCGTACCGAGAAACAAGTCAGAGGATTCTTGGGGCGTCTGAATTACATCGCCCGATTTATTGCCCACATGACTACTACTTGTGTGCCGATCTTCAAACTGTTGAAGAAAGATCAAGTGGAAAGGTGGAATGACAAATGCCAGCTAGCCTTTGACAAAATCAAAGAATATCTCCAAAAACCTCCAATCTTGTTGCCACCTGTGGAAGGCAGACCTCTGATAATGTACCTAACTGTGTTAGAAGACTCAATGGGGTGTGTACTAGGACAACATGACGAATCCGGCCGAAAGGAGCACGCAATCTACTATCTTAGCAAAAAGTTTACCGATTGTGAAACAAGATACTCACTACTCGAAAAAACTTGTTGTGCCTTAGCTTGGGCAGCTCGCCGACTAAGACAGTACATGCTAAATCACACCACTTTCCTAATCTCCAAGATGGATCCCATCAAATACGTGTTCGAAAAACCTGCTCTTTCTGGAAGAATAGCGAGATGGCAAATGATCTTAACAGAATATGACATTCAATACACTTCACAAAAAGCAATCAAAGGAAGTGTGGTAGCTGATCATCTGGCTCATCAAGCAGTAGATGAATATCAAGCATTGAACTTTGACTTCCCAGACGAAGACATTATGCTAGTCAATGACTACAAACAACCAGGACCAGAAGAAGGATCCGAGCCAGGATCCCGGTGGACTATGGTTTTTGACGGAGCTTCTAATGCACTTGGCAATGGCATCGGAGCTGTGATCATTTCCCCCGCAGGAAGTTACACACCATTCACTGCCAGGTTATGCTTCAATTGCACTAACAATATAGCCGAATACGAAGCATGTATTCTGGGTCTTAAAGCTGCAATCGATCTAAGAATCAAATTCCTGGAAGTCTACGGAGACTCGGCCTTGGTAATCTACCAAGTCAAAGGGGAATGGGACACAAAGCACCCGAATCTAATTCCTTACAAAGAATATGTGCTGAGTTTGATTCTTTACTTCGAAGAAATCACTTTCGAACACATCCCACGCGAGGAAAATCAACTAGCTGATGCTTTAGCTACCATGTCATCCATGTTCAAAGTCAGGTGGGACAACGAGGCGCCTATGATCACCATCTACAGGCAAGATAAACCATCCTATTGCAATGAGATCAATACCGAAGGAACCGAGGAAAAACCATGGTTCCATGAGGTAAAAAGATATCTCGAAGCTCAGGAGTACCCTGAAGGGGCATCCATTAATGACAGAAAGTTTCTAAGGAGATTTGCTGCCAAATTCTTTCTAAGCAATGGAACCCTATACAAACGCAACCATGACTCGACTTTACTTCGCTGTGTAAACAAGAAGGAAGCAGAACAGATCATGGAAGAAATACACAATGGTGCCTTCGGTACTCATTCCAGTGGACATACAATGGCTAAAAAGATCCTTAGAGCAGGTTATTACTGGTCTACCATGGAAACAGACTGCCATCATCACTCCCGAACATGTCACAAATGCCAGATATACGCTGACAAAGTACATGTACCTCCAGTTCCATTAAGCGTCCTGGCGGCTCCTTGGCCTTTTGCAATGTGGGGGTATTGATATGATTGGAGAAATCAAACCTACTGCCTCCAACGGACATCGCTTTATCCTGGTCGCTATTGACTACTTCACAAAGTGGGTAGAAGCAGCTTCATTTACTTCTGTTACCAAGCATGTGGTGGCCCGGTTCATCAAAAACAATCTCATTTGTCGGTATGGCATCCCTGAACGGATTATCACGGACAATGGCACAAATCTAAACAACAGAATGATTACTGAACTTTGCACACAGTTCAAAATCAAGCATCATAATTCTTCTCCATATCGACCAAAGATGAACGGCGCGGTGGAAGCTGCCAACAAGAACATCAAGAAAATCATACAAAAAATGACAGTAACCTACAAAGACTGGCATGAGATGTTACCTTTTGCTCTTCATGGTTATCGCACATCTGCGCGTACTTCAACAGGGGCAACTCCATTCTCCTTAGTCTATGGTATGGAGGCAGTTCTTCCAATTGAAATTCAGATTCCTTCCCTAAGGATTATGAAAGAAGCCAATCTAGACGAAGACGATTGGATTCAAACACGGTTGGACCAGATAAACTTGATTGATGAGAAAAGGCTCGCAGCTATTTGTCATGGTCAGTTATACCAAAAGCGTATGATCAAAGCCTTCAACAAAAAAGTCAAAAGTCAAACATACCAAACTGGTGGCTTGGTTGTCAAACGCATCATCTTACCACAAGGTGATCCCAGAGGCAAATGGACTCCCACCTACGAGGGACCATTCATAATCAAGAAAATATTCTCCGGCGGCGCCATGTTGCTTACCACCATGGATGGCGAGGATTTCCCACATCCTGTGAATGCTGACATAGTCAAAAAATACTTCTCTTAAAAAGAAAAAAAATACTTCTCTTAAAAAAAAAAGAAAAAAAACAGCTCGCTAAGTTGAAAACCTGAAAGGGCAACTTAGGCAAAAATGAGCGTCTCGGTGGATTGAAAACCCGAAAGGGCGGTCCATGCAAAAATTAGAGACTAAACAAATACTATCCCGGTAGGCTGAAAACCTGAAAGGGCGGCCTAGGCAAAAGTTAGGGAATGAAGCATACAACTATGTTTCGTTCAGCTGCCTACTCACCATCAAGATTCAACACCTCAAAAACACCGATCAGTCTAATCACTTTCTTCCAACAAGTGAGGGATGAGATGCTCGAAGACAGATTGGCAATAGCAGAGTTGAAACTTGACTGGATCATTTTCACATAGCTATTTATCTTCATAAATATTTTCCAAAACTTTCTGACAGTTTCCTACTTCTAGGATTGTTGTCTCCCTGTGCTAACCCGCCTATCATGGCTCTTTTCAATGCAGCTCTTTCAAAAATCAATATTTTCACTTTTTCTGTTTAAATACGTAAGCGTCCCAATGATAATTTTGAATGAACATATGCATTTGAATATGATTGATGTTTACCAGGAAAAACAGGAATGGCATTCAGGAAATGTCCCGATCATCTGGACATCATTCCATCAGAAGGAAATCACCAAGAGAAACGCATTTCTCAGCAAATTCCTCAAAAAGATTTTCTCTTCAAAAGAAGTCTTATCCCCCAGCAGGGTTGTTCCAGATTACTATCTTCAGAAGGTGTGATCCCCGCACCCGGACTTGGTCAGATAGTGCATCGGAGGATTATGCATCCTCCTCATTCCCATTTGAAAGGGCATCAGAACTTCCAGTTACCTTTGGTTCCCCAAGCGGTAGTCAAAGATCCTTCAACTGGGATACCCGGGGTCCTCAAAGAATTTCCCCAGACGAGGGTACTCAAACAAGACAAAAGATCATCAACGATCACAATACATTCATGTCAGCTGACTAGTGGGAATTTATTTTTCCAATTAGAAGCTCGACATCACATTCATACATTCATACATTCATACATCATATTCATACGTCATACATCATACATCATGCATCATGCGCATATTCATACGCATATTCATACACAACATAACATGCATATTTCTCCGGGAATATCTCACATTTACATGCATCATAAACATTGCATATCACTAACTTGATTTTTCAGGTAGGCAGATATCTTCAACAAAGATGTTCTCAATCACATGCCGTGTTCACCTGAATTCCATGAACGGTTCTCTCAGATATAATCAAGCCGAAGATTCATTCTGATCACTTATCAACTCAAAAACAGACATCACGGATCTAAAGCGATACCTCAGACGGTTCCAAAACGATCTAGCATCACAGATCTAAAGCGATACCTCAGACGGTTCCAGAACGATCTAACATTGCAGATCTAAAGCGATACCTCAAACGGTTCCAAAAAACGATCTAACATTGAAGATCTAAAGCGATACCTCAGACGGTTCCACAATGATCAACTTCCAAAATCCAAATCGGAAAAACTTTGGACAAGTTCCGTAGCAATCATCCCCCAAGACTTAAAGCGGTAATCTTGGACGGTTCCGAAACAGTCAACACAAAGACTTTCAAATCCTTCATCAAGATATAATCAATGGATTCATTCTGATGAACGAACCCTCAACCCATTTACCAGGTGGCATCTGAAAGCCCATCTCAGGTAATGTTTCAATCTGCCAACAACATTTCGCAGACGACATTCAAATGCAACTTCCAACATCTCTTCTGATCAAGGTAAGTGCAAATTTTCAGGGCATCTAAATATTCAATCATCTTCTACCTTCAGATTTCAGACAATCTCTTCAGGTTTAAGAAGATTGAATAGGGGCAACTGTTATACCCCAAAATTTGCCCACATATTTTTCAAGAAAACTCCAATCTGAAAATTAAGAGTCTCATATAATCATGGATTTTTATTTCAACAAATATCCTGACATATGAAATACTTAGTTTTTAGAATTTTTCTTATACAGTAATTTGGCTTGCAGTGGAATTTATTCTTACGCAAACGCCAAATACTGTTTATTACTTCACACATGCTATTTATTTATTTACAGATAAATGGTACTGACACAATTGGTACAGAGTTAAATCTTTTTGCAGGCGCAGAATCAGGAAATTCAGACTGTACTGGTAACAAGTAGATTATTATTATCTTTTGTTTCCCACTAATTGTTGTACTATATTCCATTATTTGCAAAAATCTTTTCAAATCTCTTTTTCAAAAATCAAATCTCTCCTTTTTCCAACACTATCATACACTTTCTTTCAAATCTTACTTCCACTCAAATTTTCCTTTTGTACGGAATCACATCATTCCCCAACGTCTCTTTCCTTCTTTCCATTCTATAAATACCTTTCATTTCTTTCATAAAAATCTCACATCAAATTCCAATTCATCTTTCAAATTCCTATCTCATATCTATTTTCTCTTCTTCCCTGACAAGAATGGCAAAGTGGATAGAGACACTGTTTCTTACAGTCATCACCATTGCTACGGTGATCATGACTTTCTTCTGCCTGCATAGTCCTGAGGAGTGTGGACCTGCAATGGTTATGCTCCCAATCATCTACATGTTATTGTTCATAGCATGGGTTATCAATCGTCATTCTTAAAATTTGCCGTATTTCTTGTTTCTTAAATGTACCGTTTATTCGTCGTACTGTTCAATATAGTATGTGATATTTGTACTGTCAGTATTAAATGTTGTACTATTTGTCATAATATTGCTTAGTTACTAAGATAATATTTTGTGTGTTTTCTGCCAGTCAAATATTCCTATTTCTGTGCATTAAATGATTTTCAGGGTTATTATCGGTAATTTTGCCCGCATACCGTAAATATTAGTTATTTATTATGTCTGTGTTTTTCTAACAAGTCATGTAAATAAACTTTCATTTTTCACATAAAACAAAAACAAAAAACAACAAAAAAGAAAATTAACTTTGACTGTTGATTTTTCACTCTAACTGCTACGTCAATACCTGAACAGTCAGTCGACAGCCAAACTGCTGGCAGTACAATTCTCAATGTTTTGTACCATCAATCAAATCAATCTTTCACAATTCAAAATTCCAAGATCTTTGTGTTAGAAGTCTTCTGAATATCACGCGATTAGCAGAGACTCAACACTGCACAAAAATCAGGTACGCTTAACTGTCTCCTACACAAACAGTCCCTAATCAGGGTTTTTCTTGTTTTACAGGAGCAACAAGTTTTTGAGAGCTCAAATGGATTTCATACACATCCATATATCTCAAAGTACCATCATACAAATTTTCAAACTTCAATTCACTCAGACGCACCGTCAGCAGCTCAAACAGTCAACAGACGACCCGTTTGACCAAAAAAGTCAACAGACAGTCAAAAATGAATTTTTTTGTCAAAGTCCATATTTTGTCAAAGGATTCATCATTTGATCATTGGATGATCATAATTCATCAAGGAAAGATCAAAAATCAACAAAACCCTAAGATTCAAAATTAGGGTTTTTGCCTGAAAAGTCAACTCAACTTTGACTGATCATAACTCTCTCATCCTTCATCCAAAAAATTCAAACCAAAGCTTGTTTTGAAGGAAATTCAATTATCTTTCAAATGCCATTGATCCCATGGTCATTGGATTCACCATTTGAAAAATACGATCAAAGACATTACAGGTCATTTTCAAAGTCAACAAAAAGACACTTTTTTCAAAAGGACACACAAGGAGCTTCAAAAATCATTTTGACATGAGACCAAAGACATTGGTTAGAGGACTCTTTGAGGTTTCTAAAAAGTGCAAGATCTCCTTCATATGACAAAAATTGAAGGATTTACACCTTGTTGAAGTTGGCTAAATTTTGGGAAAATGCATGAAATCAACATTGTTCAAAATTGCATTTTTTCCAAATGGGGCCAAGTTTTCAGCATTCAAACATCATTTCCATGTTACTATGGGCCTCCCACGACCAAGACTAAGCCCATACCTTTTTTTTATCCATTTTTTGCATGATTTTATCTTACTTTAAGATTAAAATTAAAAGGAAAATGCATGGATAAATGGTAGCTTACAAATCAAGCATGACTCACCCAAGGAACCTTCAATTTTCTGCAGAGGATTGGTGCACAAGGCAAGAGCATTGAATGGAGTCAAGACTTGGTCAAAAATTCAAGGTTTTTAATATTTAAAAACCAAGTTTTCAACAAAGGCAACTAGCTGCAAGTTAGCCTCAATTCTAAGCACACATAGCTTATAAATAAGCTATCATAGTTCAGCAAACAAAGAGAGACGAGTTCAGAAGCATCCCTAAGCATATAGCATACTTGTAACCACTTGTAATTTTCAAAGAAACTTGAAATTCGAATTTTAAGTTTCAGTCCATTTCAATATAAAATAAACATTCAAACATCATCTCTGAGCTACACTGAATCAATTCCAATCATTTCCAACTCATAAACTTCACTGAATCGAGCCATATAAAGCCACGGTTTGTTCAAACTAAAACCAACTTATATCTCATAACTCACGCACATTTAACAAGATGTAGATGCATAATTGTGTTTGGTTTGAAGCTCTGGTCGTTTCTGGAGCTTCAATTGAATTTTAATGGATGTTTGTAGCATATACCATTTTAGGGTTTACTTAGCTCAAAATTAGGGTTCTTCATTAGGGCCAAAATTAAAACAAATTAAGGGCAGGGTTACATTCAGTGGAACAAGACGAATCCAATGGTACCATCGCGCCTGATTTCTATGCTTGTTTGACCCTATTCGTTATTTTGCAGATTTAGGGTTCACTTACAATAGCGCTTTTTTACAAAAGCGCTGTAAAAGGCCTTGTCTGAAGGTTGAAGACGATGAGGTGTCTCCCCCTCATTGGTCCAGAAGCGCGCGCGTGTTTTTTTAAACTTTCCACTAATCCAGTGCTTTGCAGGTGTACTGATCACCACGTGCCTCAATTTCTGGACCATCTGATCTCATTTAATGAATGATTCAACGCGCCAGATCAATCTTCCCCACCATGCGCCCTCACTGATTACCACACAGGATCAGTATCCTTTTATTTTCTATTTTATTTTCTATTTTATTTAATTTCTTTGTTAAATTAATTAAAAATAGTTTTAAAAATCCAAAAAATACACAAAAAATATTTTTAGACTTCTAAAATAATATACTATTTTCTGAAATAAAAATATTTTATTTTTCTTCAAAATTTCAATGTTTTGTATAATTAATTAGTATATATTTATATATTTGCTTTTTAATTATTCTAACCAATCAAAAAATCATCAAAAAAATTGTTCTTTATATTAAATATTGTTTATATATTATAAACTAATTTTGTACATATTTTGAATAATTTTCTTTTTAAGTTTTAATTATTGGTATAATTATTTGTATAATTATGTTTTAATTAACTTAAATCAATTTCAAATCAATTTCAAAAATCCCAAAAAAATTAGTTTTGTTTTGAAATTAATTAACAAATATTTTGCACATATTTTAAACTTAATTTCTAGGTTTAAATCAATTTTCATCTTTTTCTTCATTTTAATTTAATTAATCATGCATTAATTATAATTAAAATAAATCATAAAAAATCCAAAAACATGCCTTTTATTTTTCTTGCAATTTAAAATTCCTAGATAAATGTATAGGATGTCAAATTCATGTAAATAGGCTAGTTTACATTTCCCGCACAATCGATGTAATAGCGTAGATTTACTTTCCGCACTTTACATTTCCGCATTTTAATTTCCAGCAAAATATAAACTGCGTGTATGTCAAAGATAAAATTGAACCGTTAGATCACTAACTTCAAAGATAAATATCTGAATCCAATCACAATCACACTTGCACCTCTTAAGGTAATCCCTTCTCATTCCTTTCAAAATCAAAGTCAAAATTCCACTGTTTTGAGTACAAAATCGAACCTTGCTTTTATATCCGGTGAAAGGATAGATTTTTAAAGGAAATAGGATAAAGACCTTACAACTCAGGGTAGACCTCCTAGTTTGCTTGCTCAAAATCAAAACAAACAAAATTCTCATACACTGTTGATTTTTCAAAACTTTCAAAAAAGACAATACTTTGTATACATCCAAACACGGGTTATTACAAAGTTAACGTTCTTTTCAAAACATCTTTCGAAAGATAAACAAGCATTTTGTATACATCCACACACGGATCATTACAAAATTCAAATTACAAAAGTATTTGAAACCACATATGAGCAATTTCAGAGCAATTGAAAAGTGATCGAAAAACAAGTGAGCTAAGCAAACTTAAGAGCCCATGGATAACCATGGATACAAAGGGTGCTAACACCTTCCCTTTGTATAACCTACCCCCTTACCCAGAATTTCTTAAAGGTCTTTTTTCTGTGTCTTTTATAAACCTTTCCTTAATTGGATAAAATAAAAGGTCGGTGGCGACTCTGTGATATTTTCAAAAATGCGAAAGCATTAAGCGACAAAAAAGAGTCAGTTCACGTATCTCTACAGATCAGAGGTATGGCCCGGTATTAAAAAAAATCGGAGGTCCACAAGGTCATAGGTAAGTACCCTCCCCACTGAAGTTTAGTTGGTTCAACCTGTACTAGAATAGTAACCGGGTTCTATGGTGCTCATATCCCTAATCTTTCTCGCGGGCATTGTCTCAACATGGCACTCGATCGGCCAGCCAAAAGCATCCCTAGAGTCCAATCTCAATGAGTGTAGCATCGAGTATCAACCGGCTTCAGTCAGGAATCCAAAGCTAGCTATCTCGCTACTTCCTATAGGCCAAAGTCAAGTTCAACTAAGGTTCTAAGGGCGAATTGGTGCTTATGACACCACGCAGTAGCCAAACGTCTCCTCGATCATATTCAAGGCCATCAGGACAAACCAAAGCGTCGCACTAACGGTGGCCACCAGATCAACCATAACGATACATGTCGTACAGTCTCCTTGGTCTCTTGCCACATACCTAAGGTACACTAGATCCGGGTGTAGGATCTTTCACACAGCAGAATACCCAAAATAGCCTTTAAAGATAAAGCAAACAAGTCAAACAAATTTAAAGTGATCCTAGCTCTAAGGTAAACCCTCTTTTATTCGAAAGCATCCCCAACAGAGTCGCCAGTTCTGTAATACGGTGAACTGACTTTAAAGAAATGTTGCGGATAGCAAGAGTCGCCAACGACTTTTATTTTATCCAATTGGAAAGGCAAAAAGAACAGGAAAGACCTTTTAAAAGAGATTTTGAGTTCGGGGGGTAGGTTATACAAAGGAAAGGTGTAAGGCACCCTTTGCATCCATGGTTATCCATGGGCTCTTAATTGCTTGGCTCTTTTGTTTGTTTGAAAAGTTTTAAGTGTCGTGTGTGAATAGTAGAAAGATTTCGTTAAGGACTTTAGCTTGTAAATAAGCGTAGCCTTATTTTGAAAGTATTTGAAAAGGGAGGTGTGAAAAGTATTTTGAGAGTTTTGAATGTGAGCAAGCATTTAAGAGCACCTACCCTAAGATTGTCTTTCTTGTTCTTTAAGTCTTTCAGGTGAAAGGGTCTATCCATACCATGAGAGGGCAGGAAGTTTTTCAATTGGATGTATCGAGTCATCGAGAATAATCGTTCGCCATAAGAATGTCCCTTGCCATAAAGAGGGCAGGTAGTCTAAGGGAAGGATATAATAGTCATTTAATATTTGTAGGCATCATGCGAGAAGGGTAAAACAGTTTAATAGTCCTACACTATTACAATAAACACCTGTGGGGACGGGGATTACAATAAAAACCTGTAGGGGAATGCGGAAATTAAAAGGCGGAAGAATAAGAGGGATCAATAATTAGTTTTAAACATCTTTGAACGCTTTGATCTTCCTTGAACCCTCGACTGACTCTGAAAATTAAAAGAAAAATAATAGGGTGAGTGTATTACAAATTCATTGGTAATTGGAACAAACCCTATTTTAATCAAAAGGCAAAAATAAAAATTAAAATGATATTTAAACAAAAGGAGAGTTAGAACATAGCTTTTTGATCTGATGGCGCGTGGCTGAAAGATCTTTGATCAACCCTGAAAATTGGGCATAAAGAAGAAAAATGCGTTAGTGCATTAAAGCTCTCAACAATTATAACATGGCAGATCAAAAATTAAAACAGTAATAATTGAGGCAAACAAAAAAAAGGGTAAGGCAAAAACAAACCCTGAAAGGGGACAGAAGTTAATTATGGTTTAACAACCTAGACTAAGGTTAATGAACAACACCTACCAATAACAATGATTAGTGATCATGATAAAAATCAGGGTTTTAAGGCATAAAACATTTAACTAGCCCAAAAAGAATTATTAACTAAAAACTTTAATTTAATTCTTATTGTAAAAGAAATTTTGATATTATGAGAAAAACGAGTTTCCGATTAAATAAACTAAATAGTTATGAATTTATTTAAAAAATAAAATGTTTATATAAAATAAGTTTTGATGAAAATAAAAAAAATAAAAGGGAAAAATTAAAACATATTAATGTGATAAAAAATAAAATAAAAAAATGTAGAAGAACATAGCTTGGATCAGGTGCAATGGTGCCTTGAAGGAGTATGGTGGACCATCAGCTTGCAGGGCGTTGGATCTGGGGTGTGATTGATCTGAGGGCTGTGAGATGAGGGGATATGGTGAGCCCTGGAGCTTGAAACGCATGTGAACCTGTAGAGAAATTAAGAAGAAAAATACAAGCAAGGGGTAGTAACGCGCTGGGAATCGATCCCAGGTTGCTGGGGTGCTGGAGCTCCTTCATTGACCACTTGTGCTGTAATTGTCAGTTGTTTCTACTACAAACAAAACTAACAAATATTATAACCAATCGTGAATGGTCAAAAGTCAAAGAACCTGTCAGCCTGGCCCATGCGCGTGTTGACCCACGAATAAAAAACAGTCTATGCGCCACATCATCATCTTCCTCGTCGCGTTTGGCCTGGGATAATTTGCTACGATCCCGCTTCGAAATTGCTTCGATTTGGCTATGGATTCTGCATTGCTTTTCGTAGCTAATTGATGAAAAATCAAACCTGCAAAATAACCATTCAAACGCGCACACTAATAGCCCATATCTTATTAAAATTCCCTCCTGAGCATGAATCTGATCTTGTTTGGTTTGAAAACACCTGTAAGCACGAATACGAAGGAAGGGAGGTATCTTGCCCTAACAATGGTAAACAATGCTTCACACGTTAAAACTTCCACCAATCAATCAAAACCTTCTCTAAAACATGCTACAAACTCAAAGAAATAGTTAGCTCGGATTAAAACACCCTAAATAATGAGATACGAAAATTTGAAAAAATGCATGAATATGGTAATTGTGATGCTTGCGTTTTAGGCATGATCACGTATCAAAAACTACCTGGACTTACTCTACAATGTTTCAGGAGTGGAATGGGATGAGTGTTCGGCTTTGAGGATGCTTGGAGAGAGCCACACAAATTTGCCCTAGTTCTTGATAATTTTGCACTCGTAAATCCTTATTTCTTTCTCCAAATTTCGTCCCCCACTTATAGCATGTTATGTGTATTTATATGGGAATGATCTAGGTCAACAATCTTGGAAGAAATCTTATTAAATCACCTATTATCATGATGGATCTTTGATTGGAAAATTTTGTATGGAACCTTCTAACTTTGCATCAAATCTCAATCTTTTTAAGCAAATCCACATGAGCATTAATTTGAATCAAATATGGAACTTAAATGATGATTTAATTTGATTGGAGCCAAAACAAATCCAATCTTTTCCTATTTTCTTTCAAAATATTTGATTAAATTAATTTTTCAATGAATGAAAAATTCAAATAAAATCAAATAATACTCAATAATTCATGGCATTCAGATTGGATCTTCTAAATAACTTGGGTAACAAGATTGGATCATGAAAAGTTGGGCCTCTTTACAAAAAATCCAATTTGGAGCCTTTTACTTCACATTTTCTCACTCAAAAATGTCCAACTTTGACAAGGCATATCTCCCTCAATTTTTAAGATATGGAAGAGTTCTAGGACTTTTTGGAAACCTCAAGATGTCCTCTACAAGCCACTTTCGAAGCTTTTTTCCAGTTGAGGATTTTATCTGGATGATATGGCTTCTGACAAAAAAACAGCTTTTTGTGATCTTCTAAAAGGACCTATAATGTTTTGATCCATATCTCTCAATTGAAGCATTTTTAGACTTGGCATGTGAGAGATAAATTTTTAGAGCATTCAATTTCCTTAAAAATGAGCTTTGGATGGGAAATTTCTGATGTTCCATGTAGGAGTTATGGCTGGTCAAAGTTCAGTTGACTTTCTCCTATGAAAATCCTAATTTAGAAACTTTAGGTTTTGTTGATTTCTGATCTTTTCTTGATGAATCATGATCAATCCTTGATAAAATGATGAATGATACTTCAAAATGAAGATGTTGACAAAAAATCAGGAATTTTGACTGTACTTTGACCACAGTTGACTTTTAGGTCAAACTAGTCGCCTATTGATCATTTGAGCAGTTGACTAAGCAATCCTATGAATCAGAGCTTGAAACTTGGCATGAGGAACCTTTGAAGCATATGATAGGTCATGGGATCCATTTGAGGTCTTAGAACTTGATTTTACTTTGAGACATACAAAACCCTAGTTTAGAGGCTGTTGTTTAGGAGAGAGACTGCATGCTTCCTTCTTGAGCATTTGAAAATCAGATGGACTGAAATATGAATAAATATGATGGGCAAATTTTGGGGTATGGCAGAGTTCCCCTAAAAATCTTGGAATATTCATAATCAATCTTGATGAATAAGGATCAATCACAACGATCAATTTTTCCTCTTGTTCTTAACTCTTCACTCGAATGAATCAACCACACCTTGGTTGCAAGATGATTATTGTAACACCCCAATTCTACCCCGGTAATTATTAAGAAAATCAGAGTTATAAAATTCTTTTTTTGACAAATCATTGGAGTATTACAATTCAACTTAATAACAATATCATGCTATCATAGATACATAACACAGATACTCGGATGAACTAAAACCACATGAAACAACTTTATTAACATTAAGCAGCAAAATTACATAAATCAACTTTGATGACATAGCATCTTTTCAACCTAAAACCATTTTAACATCAACAATTACTCTTCATGTATCAACATAGTTATTCAACAGTAAAACCAAATAACTAAACAACTAGCATTCATCCCCCCCGAGTGTTACGTAACAGAGCAACAACTGACTCAACTCACGGTAGCTAAATCTTCATCACAGCTATCACCTGCACGTTACCAGTATAAAGGTAACGGCGAAGCAAAAGAAAGGGGTGAGATATCAAACAATATAAACGAAATTATGATGAATAGTATATTACGGTTTGAGTTATAATATCATCTCAAGTCTCAATTTCAATCACAAACGATTCAAATTCAAAATCATATAATCACACACAACGTTGCAACAAAACTAATGAATGAGACACGACAAATGCATCATGCATGTGGTACCCAGGGCTTCAGCCCCCATCGCCAATTGTCAATAAATAGAGGCATCCAACAGGCATAAGCCTATGTTGCAATTGCCAAATCAAGGTTGTCGCTAAAACATGCAATTCATGAGACACTAATGAAATACAACAAATCACAATCAATCACATAACAACGTCGCATAAGGCATTCGCCTACATCGCCAAAATATATCAATCATTATTGATAATTACTCGTCACTTTAATTTCCTGCAACATCACAAGGTTAACAGAATAATAACACCACGACGTCATTGGCCATTGGCCTATAACTTCATATCAGCACGACATGACAACAAAACCAGCACAGAATTAATAACAAAAGCAAAATATCATAACAATACACCAACAACGACACAAACATCACAACGAATCGACCATGAATAATTCCAAGGCAATTCACATAATTTCAACAAGTATTCAGTCCAACAGTCCAACCAAAATAAGCGACACACGCTCCGTAATTATTCGGGCAATTCTCATCCTAAACCAGTTAATTAAATTATCGGTTAAATTCGCTAGTAGTTCTAAGCGGTACTATTTTCGTCATTTCTATTATTATTACTAGCCCCTGTTATTGAGAATTGCTCCTGCTACAAAAATCTGCTAACTATTATTATTTCTACTGTCATCAAAATACTTCTCCTACTAAGCCAATTTATTTTTTCTGTCAAAATTCCAAATCATCCTACCAGCCAAGACATCTACACATCTATATATGTTTCTGCTATTTTATTTGGGTCTGTTATCAAATTATTATTACTGAATAAAAATTCAAATGTTCATCTACTAATTCATACTGATAGTTAATAAAACATACTCTTGTGCTTATTATTCAATTTACTAAGACATATTCAATTTTATTAAATGCGAAACAGAACAATTGGCACCTAAGGTGTGTGTGGGGCGCCCACCCCCTTCATTTCACACCTTGGGGCGCCCACCCCATAGCTGGTGGCCCCCGTCCCCTATTTTTTTCTTCTTATACTGTGAACTTAGGGAAACCGTCCCTCCAATTTGGGGGCCCCGTCCCATGGAACTCCTTCTTCCCAGAAACACTCCTTCTCATTCCGGTCTTAGTTTTATATGAACACAGAAATTCACCAACATCATATAATTAATTCCAGCACAATTTATTCATCGATTCATCGAACATCAGTACATCCAAACAATTACCGAAACACAACCCAACGACAGTGGCAAAACAACAGATTTTTCACAAACAAAATTCTAACACAGTGGCATAAAAAATATTCATGTATATAAGAAATTTCAATCGAAACATAGAAACAATAAAATTCCCTAAACCCACATACAATCCATCATGTCCCCGTTTATAGAGCAAGAACCCCACCCTTACCTTATATTCGGAGTCTGCTCTATAATTCATTCTTCCGATTGAAATTCCGGTCGAATCCAAGCTTCCGGCTTTGCAAAATTCTTTCGGATTTCCTCTTCCCGGCACAGCTCTCGTATCCTTTTTCTTTTCCTCTTCTCTGCACAAGCACTTCCACGTTCTCTTCTTTTCTCTACAAACCCTTATTTTCTTTTACTGATACCAAAACCTAATATTTTCTTTTTTACTTCACAATATTATTATTCTCAAAAACTCCTTAATGGGCCTATATTCACACCTCCAAACTACTAATACCAACCAACCAAGTTAATTAACACAACATACTCCCTTTTTACTCTTTGTCTCAAACTCTCAGTCTAATTTTAATTACTCGGAAAATTCCCAAAACTTCAAATAATATCCAATAAAATTTCTAATACGGAAAATATCAAAATTCTCAATTAATTATCGATCCGCTATCCGGAACTAATATCGACTAAATCGTCACAAAAACGCGAAAAATTCAATAAATGTCCCAAACGACTAGATTAAGCAAATAATTATTTTTCCGGGCGTTACAATTATGCGCATCAATGATTATGAGAGAAGAAATAAAAGATGAATTGGGGAAGAAAAGGGAGTTAGGGTTTTAGGGAAAAGGGAAATAAGATGAATATTTCTGCAGAGTTTCTCTTTGCTTCCAAACTGAAATTTTTATTCAAATTTTCTGAAATGCAACTGCATTATACAATAATAGGATACCTCCCTATTTATAGGCTGAGGTTGTTTGTTCACTAATCAGTCTCCAACTAACTAACTAACACAAGCAAAACAATACTAAGTCAAAACTCTATCGAGGCTAGCTCCTTCGACATTTCGACAACTTACAATTTTTGACACACATAAGGTATTTAGACACAAAGAATTACATTCTCAAACCCCTCTTTCTTGTGTTTTTCTCTACCTTTAGGGTCTAATTGATTAGAAAGAGAGTTTAACTTTTATAATTGATTAGAATTGTTTCTTAATAGTTTGAGTACTTTCAATGATTGATTTAAGAAGTTGCGTGTTTGCGTGAGTCTGTGCATTGCCTTAGTATTGCAAGACTTACTCTTGCCTCATTTACTTTCAACTAATCAAATATAAGATAAAAAAACACTAAGTGCGTGGTTAGGCCACTTTAAATTAATTTTTCATAGACTTGTGTGAAACAATTATATTGCTAAGTACTATTCATTGTAATGATAAATATGCTTATATTATTCAATAATATGTGTGCTTAATTCTTTTTATTCATTGACAAGTGAGCGGAATGATATTAAAATGTGTTTGAGAACTAACCATAGATAATACAATTGTATATAGTATTATCAGTAGACTATTTATATTGATAGACATTAGGTTTACTTAATCGTGGCATAGGAATTTTAGCGTTCGTCCAAATTTTGCCACTTGTAACTTCACTTAAGACATTGAAGGATTGCAATTTAATGAAGAGGGTTGTGTAGGAAGAAAATGTGCACAATTATTTTGGTATAATATTCATGATATATGGAAAGATCATTATTTGCTCAAACAAGATTATCACATAAAGATAAACAAAAGATTTGAAGCGGGAATGGGGTTATACACTTTTCTTATTAGATATTTTTTTTACATTTTTAGTTTATGTTTATGCATTTTTTACATTTTTCGTCATTCAAATCAATATGCTTGTGTATTTCTATTTATATTAAGTCATTTAATTTTCTAAATTAAAGTATGATCTTGCTAGTCTCATAGGAGTTACTACAACCCTTGCGAATACGATAATTTTACTTGTAATTTTTGTTCACATAAATTTTATACTATTAAACACTCGTACAGACATTAAATAATCGTCATTTGTTATTCAAAGTTTAAAGAGCACCTAAACACAAAGCCACTTACCAAAGTTATTCATATTGGAGCACAAGGTTGAAGGTGAAGATGATGGAAGAGAGAGAAAAGATAGAAAAAAACTATAACTAACTTTTACTCAATTGGAAAACGGTTACAAGGAATTATTCTACACTATTACAATTGCAAAGAACAAAATACAATATATACACAACCCATATTGGGCCAAACTAATCAAAGCCCAACACAATGCCCAAATCAAACTAACAGCAAATACTCTTAATGTGAAATTACACTTCAACACCATCCTTTAATTCACATTCAGAGCTAAAATCAACAACACCAATTCCATTCCTCAAATTGATGAAATGTTCAGTCTTGAAGACTTTCATCAAAACATATGCTAGTTGCTTCTGGGTGTTGTAACACTCCAAATTCTACCCGAAAATATCATGCGAGAAATCAAAGTATTTTAAAAACTATCAACAAGAATTTGGGATATCACATTTACTTCATATAAACAACTCATAAACAGATACATAGCACTTTAATCTCAGAGAAACACAAAACAACTTATAACAACTCTTAGACAAACCAACTTCAATTTAATATGCAGCGGAATCATAACATCCAGCTTTATAAACAAATCATCTTATTTAATCGGAAACAACTTCAAACATCATAGTACTTCTCATTATCCAATTTGGAACTCAACAACTAAAACATGGACAACATAGAAACAACAATATAGACAACCCCCCAGAGTTCTACGTATCAGAGCGACACACCAACCAGACACGATGAAACTATAAACTTCCACAGCTATACTTGAGTACCTGCCCATTTCCCATGGTAGGGGAAACATCAACAGAAGGGGTGAGATATCAAACATTATAAAGGAAAGTATGATAATACATATAGCAAAGGTAAGATCATACACAATTCACCACTTCTCAATATACGCAATTTGCATTACAACAATAATGTTAACTATCAACTATAACAATGTATTCAAGTTTACAAGTATGTCATTCAAACACATAATAACATACACTTCATAATCATAACGGAAATTAATACAACTATCAATAATGACAAAACATGGTTCATATATTCCACGTATATACATATATCATTAATACATATATAATCGCATTCTCATCATATATGTTTCATTTACATATATCACATCTACACACATCAATAATTCATATCAAATGAATTCAACTTTGCAAACTATGCATTCACACATCATAGTATTCACTTCATAAACACAACAATTCAAAATGCGACTCAAACTATGCATATGCATATGGTACCATTGGAGTAAAACTCCCAACTTAGAACATTGTCAGTAATTCCGAGGCATAAGGCAAAGCCTTCAACTTATCAACACAGTCACATATCAACATCACACCGTTCAACTTTATGTTATGCTATGCTATGCGGAAACATACAACGACCATAACTCGACAACGAAACAACGACAACACAACAACACAACAACGATCACATATCAACATCCCACCGTTCAACTTTAGCCATAGGCTTAGAACACGACTTAACAACAGCACAACAATAGTCACATATCAACATCACACTATTCAACTTTAGTCAAAGGTTCACAACACAACTTATCAAGTTCATAGCAACATATATGCAATATTAAAATTTGCTAGGATTCACACCATAAGGCTATCCACATAACAATGCATACTAAAATCATATTAGCAACCACAACATTATCCGCAACAAAGGCATCCAAACCAAAACCACAATTTTGGTTCAATTTGCAAAATAATCACAATATACCAATATATCAAGTAAACCAATTCAAATTTCAATGAACATTTAACTAATTTAGATATCATTTTAATTATCAGAACGACATTATTGGCATAGCAATATATTATTCTCAACGTAAATATTCAACCAAAACACTAATACGGTCAATTTCTCAAAATACCGTAGTTTATCGATAAACTGAATAATTTATCCAAGTCTAAGTATTTTCCAATCAAATAGACTTATTGAAATTAATTCAACTATTAATTAAATCAACCAATTAATAATCATATTATATTAATTCAATTCACTTCTATTTCTATTCCATTTCTAATTCTACAACAAAACCCATTATTTCACTATCAATGGTTTACCCACAACAAACACAACAAACAATCTAATACATAAAGATCAACAATTGCACACAACTTATCACATTTATATCATCACATTCCAACAAACCACCAAATACCCAAAATTACAACATAGAAGAACATGGATATCAAGTATAGAATCTACCCACCATAACCCACTATCATACACCCCTTTATCATGAAAGAACCTCACCCTTACCTTGGTAAATATGGACTCTTTCACCATAGCTCTAAGCTTTTCTCCAAAAGAAATCCTTTCTAACATCATTTGGAGACACACCTAAAAACCAGTTCAGGAATCAGCTTATCAGTTGAACTTAAAACCCTCAAAATCAAAATCGCTCTGGTCAGAACTTACCTCTATGAGTCAGGAAAGTTGTGTCCAAGTACCGCATTGATCCAACAATTGGATTGAGAGATACGTCCGTTTTGCCAAGGTGACTCTATGCTGAAACTTGCTGCGAAAATTAAGGCTTCCTCCATAATTTTTCTTCTTCTCTCAAGTGCTCCTCCCTTCTTTCTCTTCTCTCTTCTTTCTCCCCCATAATGAGTTATGAGACTCCAACGCTAAAACCCTAACTTTCTACTCTTACTATCTCTCTTATGTCAATTGGGCTTAACCCACCGATCCATCCATTATGTTTCTATCACTTAGGCCCATTTAGTTATATCTCTCTAATAACTCAATTAAGTGAAACAACACAAACACTCACATAATTAAATACTAAAATAATTATTATATCACATAATAACTAAATAAATAAGTAATTATTAAAAACACCAAATAATATAATTACTAATATAATTAATAAAAATATTAATAAAATTGGGATGTTACAGGTGCTACAGTGTACAACTTCTTGTTCTCCATTCTGGACTGATTCCTCAGAAAATGGAACTTTGTGTTAATGTGATTGCTTCTCCCATGCAGCACTGGGTTCTTAGCAAGGCTTATGGTAGATTTTTTGTCATTCATTCACATGCTTACTCACCTTGATCTTCAGATCCTGCAACATATTCAACAATCACACAGCTTGACACGCAGATAAAACACTTGCAATTTATTCAGCTTCACAAGTTGACAAAGAAAACACTGGTTGCTTCTTGGAGCACCAAGAAATGAGACTTTCTAGATATATGAAAAAGTATCTATAAGTACTTCTTCCGTCAACTCTATCACCACACGAGTTAGAGTCTAAGTAGCGTACCAGTTCTGAGTCACATTCAGCTCTAGAAGGGAACAACACTCCAAACTCCAGAGTCCCCTTAATACACCTTAGAATCCTAATGGCAGCTTGGTAATGTGACCATTCCAGTTTGTTCATATACCTGCTCACAATTCCAACTGTATAGCAAATATCATGTATGGTATTATAGAGATATCTTAGTTAGCCTACCAACTATTTAAAAGTTGTAGCATCTACATCATCACCCTCAACATCATAATCCAGCTTGTGATTCGTCTCATTAGGTGTGATTGAAACCTTGCAATTCGTCAGCTTGAATCTCATTAGAAGCTCAAGTTTATACTTCAGCTGATGCAGAATGATACCCTTCTCAGACTACAAAACCTCCATTCCTAGAAAGTATACCAATTTTCCTAGGTGAGTCATCTCAAATTCATTCATCACCATCTTCTTGAACTTGACTATCTCATCAGAACAACTTCCATTTAACAATATGTCATCAACATAGAGACATACCAGAATCATATTTCCTCCAAAAGTATGCTGAACATAAACGCTATATTCCATCTCACATTTCTGAAACCCATGCTTCTTGAAAAGCAAATCAATCTTCAAATTCCAAGCTCTAGGCGCTTGCTTCAATCCATACAAAGCTTTATGCAACTTGTACACCATCCGTTCCTGATTCTTTTTCACAAATCTAGGAGTTTGTGGCACATAAACTTATTTTTATAATGGACCATCCAGAAATGCATTTTTAACATCCAGATGTATAATAGGTCAATTCTTATTAGCAACTATAGCAATCACCAACATGATTGTTTCATGTCTAGATACAGGTGCAAACAACTCAAAGTAATCTAGCCTAGGTTTCTGAAGAAAACCTCTAGCTACTAATGTGACACCCCATATTTTCCGTTATTAATTTAATTTGGATTTAAATTAAATAATTGGAATTTTGGCATTTTAATTTGGATTTAACTGGAAAATTATGGAATAAGAGCTATTGGACTTATGGTGTAATGTTAGTAAAAGAGGGGTGCTATTTGGTTAGGCCTTTTACTAAGTTGTGTTTATTTTATTTTATTTTTCATAAAATAAGAAAAAAGCCAATTGGGAGAGAAAGAAGAATACGTGAAAGAGCAAAGGAGAGAAGAAGAAGAAGAGGAAGAAGGGAACCTTCAAGAACTCTGATCGAATGTAAGGGGGACTCTTCCTTTTAGTAACTATTATGTGATTATAGGTAATAGGACTGATTAGGATATTGTTTGATTCAATTGGTTGTATTGGGATTTGGATTATTAGGTTTAGGGAGGTTATAATTGATGAAATTGCATAGATTATTGGTTGATAATGTGTTGTTTTGATGTATAATGATGTATAATGATGCAATTGATGATTGTTTGGTTGTATATGGTGTTTAGAATCGATTTTAGACCTTGAATGTGTGAAATCGCAGGGTCTGTCGCAGACTTGCAAATCTGCAAAATCGCAGGTCCGCTAAGCGGAGGACCTGACCTGGTTAGCTTCTGTCAAGGGTCGCTAGTGGTCCGCTGAATGGAGGTCTAAAGGAAGTTCGCTTCTGCCTCACGTCGCTAGTGGTCCGCTGAGCGGACCCTGCTGTGCAGAAAATTTTCTAAACTTTAAGATAGCGTATCTTTTGATCCGTGTATCCTTTCTTAGTGCCGTTTTGGACGTTGTAAAGCAAATTAAATATTTTATATGATGAATAGGTGGGATGGGCAGTGGCCCGACTTTTTTTAAAAGGGGTTTAATTGCTTTGTGAAATGAAATATTGTGCATATGTGTGATTGTGTGAATATGACAATGTTTCGGTGTGATGACAAATGAACGGTGGTTATTGTTATGGTTATTATGATGAATGTGTAAATAATTGAATGATTGTGCAAACATGTACATACTTTGTCGGTGATGATAATGGTGATTTATGGTGAGACGATGCAGCACATCGGATCGATGATGTTTTTAAGTATGTTATATGTGTGCATTCATTCATATGCATTCGGTGATGGATCCCGGTGATGTTTGGATCAAATGGTGGACATATTTCCCATTGTGCGGAAATTGTGTCGGTTGGGACGTATCTCGGTGATGTATATATCGGTCGGGTGGATTAAGTCCACGATTTACTAGTACCACATGCATAGTGTCAGTTGGTCCATATGCATATTGATATAACATGATTGAATGAGTTTCAGTGTTGTATTTTGGTGATGTAATTGTTGGTATGATTACTTTATAATTGTATGAAAATCTGAATATAATGCAATTTGGGTGAATGGTATGCTATGACGTTATGTTGCTTATGAATGCATAATGTTTATTAGTTGTGAATGAGACTCACCCTTACATGTTGTCATTTTTTAGATTGAGGATAGCGAATTTCGACTTGGTGAGGAATAGCTCATAAGTCAGTGTGTTTAGTGTAGCGTCAAGTGTCATGTGTAACATCCCAAAATTTATTATTTAATTAATTTAATTAAGTTTTAAATTAATTAATTTGAATTAGCGTTTTATTGGAATTATGTGGGAAGAAGTAATAAAATATAGTGTTGGGCCATTGGTGGAGTTAGTAATGTGGGGGTGTTAGTGTGAAGAAGCCCATTACTAAATTATGTTATGTTTTGATAAAATAAGAAAAAGAAGAAAATTGGAAAAGAAAAGAGGAAAACCTAAGAGGAAGAAGGAGAGAACTCATATACAAAAGCCATTTTCGTATTCATGGTGCAGCCTTCACAAAATGGGTCATAACTCTCGGCTCGTAACTCCAAATCAGGTAATTCTCGAAGATTCGGATTCTACACGAAATTTCCTTCGATTTGATATATTAATTCGTGTCAGGGAGGTTCTCGATGAGGGATATAAGCGAGTTTGAAGATGGGAGATTCTTGCTGAATTTGAGGGAAAAAGGGCTTACGGGTTTGGTGAAGAAGAAGGGGAAAAGTCCAGATTTTTGGCTAAGGTAAGGGGGGACTCTTCCGGTTAATATCTTTTATCGTATTATAGATGATGGGACTGATTTAGATGCATTGTTTGTGTCAATTGGTTATATGTTAGGTTGGGGTTTTGGGATGATCTTGATGGGAATTGTTTGACGTGGTGAATTGTATGATTATATGATTGTTATGATGATTGAATGATCCTCTTTGTGTGTTATATTTGTGTTATAACATGTATGTGGCTGATATGGTGGTATTTGAGGTTCATGACATAACTTGGTTTGGTTTTTGGGGATTTTGGGGTAAATCCCGTAATGCTGTCAATCGATGTGAGATCTCTGGTTTTTGCCAGTTCGCGCCGCGAAGGTGGGTGCGCGCCGCGAAGGCGGAGTAATTTTCTCGTTCCGCGCCGCGAACCTGTGTTTGCGCCGCGAAGGCGTGTTTTCTATTCGTTACGCGCCGCGGACTGTGGGTGGCGCCGCGTGCTGTAGCGATAATTGTTTTCTTTGAAAAATGTAAAGATGTGTAACTTTCAAACCGTATGTCCGTTTTAGACGCCGTTTTGGACGATGTTCCTTAAATTGAATGTTCTACCATATGAAATGAATAAAATAATAACAACTTGATTTTATTTTAAAAAGTATCATTTTCTTCAAATGTGGTTTATTCTGGTTTTGCATAGCTGATGAGGTGCAATGGTTGTTGTGTGCATAATTGAATATGTGCAATGATGTATGTTGTGATAATGTGGTTGCTTCTGTTAATTGTGCAAATGGGTGTTGTTCATGGTAAATGTAGTTATCATGTGTTGTAATTGGTGTTTGTTATACATATATTGTTGATGTAAAATATGTATTTTATTATGGTTGAGAAATAGCATAACTGTGTATGGCTATTGATTATTGTGGTGGTTGATGATTATGACATTTGGTTGATTTATGTGGGTGATGAGCATGTTATGGTTGATACATGCATTCATAATCATTATGTGGCTGATCCTTGACGATGGTGGATCAGTGGTAGCTAATTCCCATTGTGTGGAATTAGTGAGTGGGTGTTGCCGTATCCTTGACGATGGTGGATCGGTGAGTTGGGTTATCCCAGATTTGGTACCACATGCATATAGTTGCATTTGCATTAGGCTACTTGTGTTATTATAACATGAATGGAAGATTGTCCAATGTTATAATATGTGATGATTGTATAATGGTTATGATTTGTTTGGATGAATTGTGGTGTTGTCTCTTGGTAATGTATTCTATTTGTTGTTGTGTGTTGATGAATACTTCCTGACAATCTGAATATAATGAAATTGGATGAATAATGTGACTATGACGTGTTATTGTTTATGATTCGATAACATTTGTTAATTGTGAATGAGACTCACCCTTACTTTGATGATTTCAGATTGGTGAGTAGCGGCTTTTGGCTCGGTGAGGATTAGCTCATGAGTCAGTTTATTTGGTATAGCGTCGGTGTCATGCTCTGATATTGTAACACTGGGGGAACGTTAGTTTAGAGTTTATGATGATACTCTATTTTGTTGTTATTGGAGTAACTTTGTGAGATATTGCATAGATGATGTTATGCTTATCTGTTGATTAATGTTCCGCTGTATAGAAACATGAATTTGTTAAATGGATGATTTTCCCCTAAGTGAAGCATGACAATTGATTTATGAAAATTTGGTATAATTGGAATTGTGGCACCCTTGTTTTCATGTTTTACTCTGAGTTACTTTATTAATTTCCGCGGGGTTTAGAAGGGTGTTACAATAGTGGTATCAGAGCAGGTCGGTCCGTCCGGCCAATTGTTGAGTCAGTTGAGTTGCGCGACAGTTGTATATTGTCGGCATTTTATCCCTTGGTACGCGACATGTGAGTGAATCACTGTTGGTACCTTGTTGTTTGTTGTGGAAGTTGGTTTGAAACAAGTGGGGGAGAAGCTTCGTTTCTCGGTTATGTTTCAGTTGTAAGAAGATTGATTTAGTAGGCTGTGGTTGGCAACAGTGCGAGCGTTGTTGGAGTTTGTTGTTTCCGAGTTGAAGGTGACTTGGAATTAAGACTTGGCTGGTAATTAAGTTGGAGCATCTTGAAGGAGGATGATTATATGCAATTGATGATTATTTGTAGGAGAGGAAAATTAGAAAGTTGCGATGTGTCAGCTCTGCTGGTGTGCTGCAAAGTTGTCAGTTGAGTAGCCTTGCGTCTCGGAAGAGGTTCAGTTACGAGTTTGCAAGGAGGATTGTTGTCGTAATGTTCCAGAAATTGCGCTTCAGCGACGGGAAGTGTTGCTCAAGTTATAATAATGTTTGGAAGTAAAGAGATATGATAAGGGGCTGTTTGGAATGTGATAGAGTTGAAGAGAATGAGTTTTGGAGAGAGATTTTCGTAAGCAAAACGCAGGGAAATTGCTGAATAACTGCGAAACTTCGAAAATTCATAACTGGAGTTCTGGATATCCGAATTGAGTTCCGTTTGAAGCGTCGGAAAGCTAACGAGATGAACTTTGTTATAAAAATGGTTGCAGCAGCTGTAACATAATTAATTGTGACAGGATGACGTTGGAAGGAGGCGAAGTTACGGTTACTCTTGTTCTTATAACTAGACCTGTTTATTGGTACTGCACGGGATGTCAGTGTCAGTGTTGAATGGATTGAAGGAATAATTGGAAGGTTTGTTGAGGAGTAATTTTAAGAATTGGATTTAACCATTTGAGGAGTTTTGGATGTATCGTATAGAGTGTCGCTGCATGATGTCAGTGTTGCATTTTTCGGGCAATGATTGGAAAATTCATATCTTGAGTTTCGAGCGTCAGATTAATGTGCCGTTTGAACCTACGAAGAGGAGAGATTATGTTCTACCTTATGGGAGAGTTATAAATACAGTAGACTGATCCTATAAGGAGATATTGTGGAGTCGGTTAAGGAAGCGTGAAACTGGTTGAATAGGAATGCCTACTACCGTGATCGTTTGAAACAAAAATTGAGTGGAACATGTTGTTGAATGAATAGGTTGATGAGATGTTCGGTAATAAAGATGGTTTGAGTGCCGATGAATTTTAGTGAAGAGTGCATTAGTAGTAAAGATGGAATAAACTTTAGGACTCTTGGAATCGTATTTGTGATGGCAAAGTAACGATAAGTATAAAAGAAGAATTTTAGAGGATTTCTGACACCTATTGAATGTGAGGAAGACTTTGTTGAGATGTCGAGTGGAATGATAATTGGGCACGAAAGATGTCATAAAATTTGGAGTAGGACCACGAGTTATGAATGTTGTCTTGGTCTTGCAGGTTAATTGTATGGTTTAAGATTCGAAGTGTTTTGTGATTATAAGAGTTGAAGTACCTCTTTGATCAAAAAGGGCTTAATATGAGGTGGCAGAGATGATTAGAGTAATTTTCTAGGATTATGATTTTTGGTTTGAATTACCATCCTGGTAAGGAAAATGTTGTGCTACTGTGTTGCGTAGGAAGTCTTTGAATATGTCGGTGCTAATGATGAATGAGTTGGATTTAATTGGACAATTTTGAGACTTGAGTTGGTATGTGAAGGTGATCCTAATAGTGTTAGATTGAGTATGCTAGAAGATGACTAGTGGTATTCTTAACGAGATTAGAGAAGGTCAGAAAGATGATGTTGAGTGATCGATAGGTTGACTTTGAATTACCAAGGTAAAGGCGGTGGATTCATAATCAACGAGAATAGTATAATGAGGTTGAGTGATTAGATTTGTGTTCCTGATGTTTTGAGCTGCGGAAGAATATTCTAGAAGAAGGACACCGTAGTGGATTATTGAACTATGACGATGTTAATGAGTTTGGGTGCAAACTCGGAAATGGACACTATTATGTAGTAACAACGGTTTATGCTTAAATATGATTTTCAACTAATATTGACAAATTTAGGACTTGATCACCCTAAATCTCTTGTTGGTAGTAGATGAAATCATATAGAAGAGATAAGCTTGTTTTGTTACCTTAATGGTTTAAGATGTGATGAATACTAAGCCGTGAGAATAATCACTCACTATGTTGTGTGGACTTATGAAGAGGTGAATATGGAAGAGTGCGACATGATGGATGATGACTTAAGACGGGTAATCAGAGTCGCGCAGCGAAAGTGTGATGTGGAGTAGTGTTATGAGTACTACTCGCGGGAAGTAAGGAATTAAAATGTCGGAAGCCTACATAGAGAATATGTATTGATCTATATGTTGGATTTAGAATCCAGTGGATGTAAGGATGTCGTGTCGAAGAATTATAACTCTTTTGAATAATTTCCGAGATGATGAATATGTCATTACGGTTGTACGTAGTTAACGAGTATGTATTCGGCGAAATTAAAACGAAGGATTGATAATATGTGATGCTGTAATAATTTTGTGCTGTTATTGAGGTGATATTGTAAATTCCATATATAATGAGGAATTACACTCTATGAAGGACGGAGTTGATTTGATTCTTAGTAGAGAGCGTGACTTAGTTGAGCTTTTTTGTAAGCGATGGTATACTGAGGCTGATGAGTGTGTACTTGTTCTGATGGTTAGGATGTTTAAATAGAGGAAGTGAATCGGGAATTGGTTTTCGTTGGATGCGAGTAAGGATTGCTAAATGGTAGATTAGTACCATGAATGATGAAGAATGATTCTTGGACGAATGAGTAAAGAGAGTCGGAATCGGGTAAAACTCAGAAATCTATTTGGTATAGATGATTGTGATGAGTAGTCAGAGTAGTGCGGAAAAAGCGGAATGTAACGTGTTGGATAATTACTGGTGTGATTTAAGAGGAGTCAGATAATTGGAATTCAATGGTATAGGAATATGAGTATTGAGTTTCTTGAAGGAAGAGGTTGGTGAAAAGTGTAAGTATTACCTTATCGCTCAGATGGAAAAGCGTGTCTAAGGTTGGTATGTTTGGTAGAAGGGATCCATTACTGTATTGTTGATCAAGTGTGATCATACTATACATTGTGTAATTGTATTACTCGGTGGTTGAGCGTATTGTATAGGTTGTACCTCAATGTTCTGTTGTTGTTAACCTTTTTGGAGATAAAGCGAGTGGTATACTTTTGGATAGTCAAATGCGACGTAAGAACTGGGATTTGAATGTATGAAACATGTTTCCTGTTGGTTATGTCAGATGGATTTTTGGGGATTGACTGATGGTAATGTTAATTGAGAGCTGGAGACTCAGGTAAAGGACTCTCATACGAGCTGGTTACTTGAGGTATGTTTTCGAGGACGAAAACTCTTTTAGTGGGGGAGAGTTGTAACATCCCAAAATTTATTATTTAATTAATTTAATTAAGTTTTAAATTAATTAATTTGAATTAGCGTTTTATTGGAATTATGTGGGAAGAAGTAATAAAATATAGTGTTGGGCCATTGGTGGAGTTAGTAATGTGGGGGTGTTAGTGTGAAGAAGCCCATTACTAAATTATGTTATGTTTTGATAAAATAAGAAAAAGAAGAAAATTGGAAAAGAAAAGAGGAAAACCTAAGAGGAAGAAGGAGAGAACTCATATACAAAAGCCATTTTCGTATTCATGGTGCAGCCTTCACAAAATGGGTCATAACTCTCGGCTCGTAACTCCAAATCAGGTAATTCTCGAAGATTCGGATTCTACACGAAATTTCCTTCGATTTGATATATTAATTAGTGTCAGGGAGGTTCTCGATGAGGGATATAAGCGAGTTTGAAGATGGGAGATTCTTGCTGAATTTGAGGGAAAAAGGGCTTACGGGTTTGGTGAAGAAGAAGGGGAAAAGTCCAGATTTTTGGCTAAGGTAAGGGGGGACTCTTCCGGTTAATATCTTTTATCGTATTATAGATGATGGGACTGATTTAGATGCATTGTTTGTGTCAATTGGTTATATGTTAGGTTGGGGTTTTGGGATGATCTTGATGGGAATTGTTTGACGTGGTGAATTGTATGATTATATGATTGTTATGATGATTGAATGATCCTCTTTGTGTGTTATATTTGTGTTATAACATGTATGTGGCTGATATGGTGGTATTTGAGGTTCATGACATAACTTGGTTTGGTTTTTGGGGATTTTGGGGTAAATCCCGTAATGCTGTCAATCGATGTGAGATCTCTGGTTTTTGCCAGTTCGCGCCGCGAAGGTGGGTGCGCGCCGCGAAGGCGGAGTAATTTTCTCGTTCCGCGCCGCGAACCTGTGTTTGCGCCGCGAAGGCGTGTTTTCTATTCGTTACGCGCCGCGGACTGTGGGTGGCGCCGCGTGCTGTAGCGATAATTGTTTTCTTTGAAAAATGTAAAGATGTGTAACTTTCAAACCGTATGTCCGTTTTAGACGCCGTTTTGGACGATGTTCCTTAAATTGAATGTTCTACCATATGAAATGAATAAAATAATAACAACTTGATTTTATTTTAAAAAGTATCATTTTCTTCAAATGTGGTTTATTCTGGTTTTGCATAGCTGATGAGGTGCAATGGTTGTTGTGTGCATAATTGAATATGTGCAATGATGTATGTTGTGATAATGTGGTTGCTTCTGTTAATTGTGCAAATGGGTGTTGTTCATGGTAAATGTAGTTATCATGTGTTGTAATTGGTGTTTGTTATACATATATTGTTGATGTAAAATATGTATTTTATTATGGTTGAGAAATAGCATAACTGTGTATGGCTATTGATTATTGTGGTGGTTGATGATTATGACATTTGGTTGATTTATGTGGGTGATGAGCATGTTATGGTTGATACATGCATTCATAATCATTATGTGGCTGATCCTTGACGATGGTGGATCAGTGGTAGCTAATTCCCATTGTGTGGAATTAGTGAGTGGGTGTTGCCGTATCCTTGACGATGGTGGATCGGTGAGTTGGGTTATCCCAGATTTGGTACCACATGCATATAGTTGCATTTGCATTAGGCTACTTGTGTTATTATAACATGAATGGAAGATTGTCCAATGTTATAATATGTGATGATTGTATAATGGTTATGATTTGTTTGGATGAATTGTGGTGTTGTCTCTTGGTAATGTATTCTATTTGTTGTTGTGTGTTGATGAATACTTCCTGACAATCTGAATATAATGAAATTGGATGAATAATGTGACTATGACGTGTTATTGTTTATGATTCGATAACATTTGTTAATTGTGAATGAGACTCACCCTTACTTTGATGATTTCAGATTGGTGAGTAGCGGCTTTTGGCTCGGTGAGGATTAGCTCATGAGTCAGTTTATTTGGTATAGCGTCGGTGTCATGCTCTGATATTGTAACACTGGGGGAACGTTAGTTTAGAGTTTATGATGATACTCTATTTTGTTGTTATTGGAGTAACTTTGTGAGATATTGCATAGATGATGTTATGCTTATCTGTTGATTAATGTTCCGCTGTATAGAAACATGAATTTGTTAAATGGATGATTTTCCCCTAAGTGAAGCATGACAATTGATTTATGAAAATTTGGTATAATTGGAATTGTGGCACCCTTGTTTTCATGTTTTACTCTGAGTTACTTTATTAATTTCCGCGGGGTTTAGAAGGGTGTTACATCATGCTCTGATATTGTAACACTGGGGAACGCTAGTTTTGAGTTATAACTTTAATTGTTCGTCTTTGGTTTATTTTATGGGATATGGTATCAAGGATGTTGTGCCTATCCGTTTGATTAATTTTCCGCTGTGTTGACATGAGATGTTGTGAACTATTGATGAATGTTCCTTAGTTGATGCATGACAATAAAGTACGTTATTTTGTGTTTTAAATAGAATTGGGGCACCCTTGTTTCATGTTACTCTGATTATTTATTTAATTTCCGTGGGGTTTAGAAGGGTGTTACAACTAACCTTAATTTGTGTTTGACAATTGATCATCTGACTTCAACTTCACCTTGAAAACCCATCTAACATTAATGGCCTTCTTCTCCTTTGGAAGCTCAATCAACTCCCAAGTCTTGTTACTTTCTATAGCCTCAAGTTTTTCTTTCATGGCCTTCATCCAGGCTTTCTTCTTGAGTGTTTCTTTTGTATTCACAATTTCAGATTCTACTAACATGGTACACTAAATGACTTCTTCTTCTGAGTCTATTCAGGATCGCGTAACATGTCAAATTCTGCAAACCTTCTGGGTATTTGTCTCATTCTTTGTGGTATCTGAACTTGTTATGAATCTTCTATAGAACTTGGACTAGTGGAAGCTTTTGGACCTCCTCCAGAAACACCACCTTCAGAATTACCACCTTCAGAAACATTACTTCCAGAAACATGATTAGCACCATAAGTTTGATCCCCAGAGTCTTTACCACCAAGGTCTGAACTACCTTTAGAGTCAAGATCACTTTCAAAGTCTAGATCACTTCTAGAGTCTCCGTCAAAGTCACCTTCAGGGTCAATTTTAGACTCTAATTCATTGTTAGAGGTTTGACCACCAAATTCTGGATCATTATCACAATCAGATTCACCTTCAGAATTAGAATCATCTTCTAACTCTGACTCGTCTTTAGAACCTACTTCAAAATCAGACTATATCAGCTTCAGAGTCATCTTCTGATTCTGACTCATCTTCAGAATAAAAAATCGTCAATCACACAAGTTCATCATCAGATTCATAATCCATCAATAGCACCGATTCTTCTTCAGAATATCCTCTGGCTATGTTTGCTTCTTCAGACTTCCTTTCCTTGTTTGACCAACAGTCCTTAGCAAAGTGGCCAAACCTATTACAACAGTAACACTAAATCATTCTCTTGTCAAGCTTCTCATTTCCCTTTTGATGTTTCTTCATATCAGAGTAGGAGACTTCTAACTTTTGAGAACCACCATGTCTTTTCTTGGCTTCTGACCAAGACTATTTATGGTCCTTCTTAACAAAAGAAGCTTTCAGAGTCTGCTCTACCTCTCTTTCAGAGGTTCTCTCAATCATACGCAACTCTTGTGCTTCTAGAATGCTTTGCAGCTCTTCAATTCTCATGGTACTCAAATCCTTAGAATGTTCAATAGCTACAACATTGTAATCTAACTGAGGAGTAAGTGATCTCAGTACCTTCTTAATAATCACTTGTTCTGAGAGTGTTTCTTCACAGCTTTCATCTCATTAGTAATCAGAATCACTCTAGAGATGTACTCAGGTACCTTCTCTTTGTTCTTCATGTTGAGATTCTCATACTGCTTATATAGAGACAGAAGCTTCACCTTTTTCACTAACGCGTCACCGTCATAACACCGTACCAGTGTGTCCCACGCAACCTTCGCCGTCGTCACATCAGAGATTTTCTCAAACACGTTCGCATCCCCACACTGATGGATGTAGAACAACAATTTCTGATCCTTCTTCCTCGTTTCTCGTTGCATGTTTTTTTTTGCGCTTCTATTGCATCCGCAACAACCGGTGTGTAACCATCGTTGACGGATCAAGCACATCTTGAGCACCAAACAACACACACATCTGAATCATTCATTGATTCCAATTCTTTCCATAACACACCAGAAGTTTCTTATTCAAACTACTACTTCCACTATTCATCTTCAATATTGTGCAAGAAATCACTCAGATCTCACCAAACACTCGTGTTTTCCGATCCCTCGAAATCAAGAAATATGATTTCCATACGATTTTGATCTTCAATTCACTATGAATTGAATGTATTTGAAATCAAAACAATCACACACTTCACGTACACTCATGTTTCCCTTCCCGTAGATTTAAAACGGAGCTCTAGATACCAATTGTTGGAGCACAGGGTTGAAGATGAAGATGATGGAAGAGAGGAAAATTATAACTAACTTTTACTCATTTCAAAAAGGTTACAAAAAATGATTATACACTATTACAATTGAAAAGCAAAAAATGCAATATATACACAAGTCCAATTAGGTCAAACTAATCAAAAGTCCAACACAAGATCCAAATCAAACTAATAACAAATAGTCTAAATATTCAATTACTCTTGAACAATTCATTAGTTCTAAGTTCACACCGTCATATATGAGCCTCATTGGCCTTATTCGACATACATATTTATAAGTTTTATTATAAAATATTACAAACTTTTGTAAAATACTTAACTTTATAACAAAAGTATTCTTAACTTAAATGTTTTCCTTCACGAAATCCAATATTATTATGTTTTGCTTCTTTAAATATTTATATACCGCTCTCAAGTCAAAATTTGTAGATAGGTCAATGCACTATGTTCAAGACTCTTTTATTATAGTACTAATTACTAGCTTTAAATGTAAATGAAAATTTGAAATATATATATATATATATATATATATATATATATATATATATATATATATATATATATATATATATATATATATATATATATATATATATATATATATATATATATATATATATATATATATATATATATATATATATATATATATATATATATATATATATTTGAAATGATTTATTCTGACCTTATCCAAAATATGCTCTACATTATTTTATATTCTGACTTGATATTTTGTTATGTTTTAGGGAATTGCAATGGTTGGTCTCTCATCCTCACTTCCTCAGCCATAAAACTAAGTCAAGGATTCCCGTAGGGACTTGTGAGGCTTCAAAGAAGATACTAAATGAGAGAGGGATTGGACCAAAACACCACACCATTATTAATGTTCTTATTCACAAGCAACCATTGGAAGACACTCATTTCTCAAGTACTCGATTTCATCACTTTTTCGTGATGCACAATAGCAACATTAGTTACTTTTGTCATTCGTTTTATTTTTATAAGTCAAATAAATTCACAATCACAAATACTATTATTTTCTATGACATTGTTAGCATAATATATTGAGCATGGAGATTGAATCCTAATTATACATTAATTAAAATTATTAATTAAAATTTTAAATAATTTTAAATGATATATATATATATATATATATATATATATATATATATATATATATATATATATATATATATATATATATATATATATATATATATATCCCGTTTCTTATTATATGATTTTCGTGGGTGTTATATCCCTTTTATACATGCATTTTTCAGGATTTAAGCGTTCCTCTTCCACTAACCTTTTTCGACAAGGAGGCTCTCAATCACCTTTGTAGTCCTCCTTCACAAATCCATCATTGTGTCTGGGCTTCATACGGGTATTTCAATACTAGTATGAGTATCATGGGAAAGTGAATTCGGCTTCTCGAGACCTCTTCTTCAATCTTTTTGAAGTGTGTCCTGCTTCGAAGGGTGTCGTTGGTTACGATATATTTTCCCTTTGTTATATATAAAACCGAGTCTTTAAGGTCTATATTAACAGTTGGAAATAATTTAAGCCTAATTACTTCTCGACTAAGCATATTTCTTCTCTTGCCCATGAGGAGTTTTGCATTGTTTCTCCTATTTCTGAATGACGACCTGGTTGCACGGAACGACGACGATTCTGGTCCTTAGAACATTTCTCTGAATGTGCCAAAGTTATTGAATACCTTATGATGCTCTCAATGAGGCCGATAAGGATATGAAGGTGACTATGGTTTTGTTTTTTAATGATGTGATACCTTGCAAGGAAGTAGTGAAGGTTGGTTCCGTGGAGGGGAGGAAATAGGTGTTTGGTAAGTTTTTGCTTCTTATTTATGAACGTATGGGCCTGTTTAGCTTCCATTTTTTCATTACTTCCTCATTTTTCAGATAAGTATAAAAAGAATTTGATCCCATTAGAGCCCGAGGTTATCCCAATTGTCCCGACCTTTTCTAAGGATCGGCCTAAGAAGAAGTGCATCAGGTTCAATGTAGTTACCTCTATTAAAGATCGGGTAAAGAGGACAACACGAGTGAAGGATGACTCTGTGAATGATGTAGTCGGAGGATAACAAGGTGTTTCACCTCGTTAGCTGGTTCTGCTTTTCAATAATATGGGGGATTAAACAGCCTCGTTCCTGTCAAGGATTATGCTTTTGTTTGCTAACTTTCTCCTTCTGTTCGATGTGACTTGGAAAAAGGAGATAGCTATCTATGTGATTTGAGCGGTTGACCAATTAGTTGTTGATCCTGAAGAGTTTTAAGTTCCTTCTGTTATGTCCCAGGAGGGGCATTAGTTAAAGATTCATTGCAACCTTGTTGAGACAATGAAGGTGGGTCTTGAGAAGGATCGTTTAGAACTGCAAGGGTGCATAGAGCGTGGGTTTATCTTATCTAAAGAAAGGCTTCTCCATGGATCCCCAACTGAATTAACTGAGCAGGTAGATAATCTTGAGGACCAGCTTAGGAATATGGAAGATGATTTTTCCTGGGTGAAGTTAAAGTTGAAGTCGTGTCTCTTGTTATCCGAGGTGTTGTAAAAGAGGTAGCCGGATGGGAGGAGATTATGTTGAAAAAATAAGAAGCTCTTCTGAGTCAACTGACTATGCTAGAAGTCCAATATGAGGAACATCCTAATATTGATTCCCTGAAAAAGGATGCTTGTCGGAGCATCTTGTATAAATTAGAATTTCTAGCTCCAGAGATTTTTTACTTTTCGTGCTTCCTTCAAACTTCTCTGATTACTTTATGGTGCATTATTTCATCGAATACACACACACATAATGTTATATGTGGTTATTTTGTATTTTTTAAATACTTTGTTGTATTTAGAATTTTGATTGTTCGCGCTTCGCCTTCGTCTGGAGAGATGTCGTCATGCCTCCATATTTGTACTATGCTCCGCATCGCAGGGGATAATTCCTGACTAAAGGAAGAGGTGTTGAACGAGTGACCTCAAACACAAGAGGGGGGAGTTGTGATTTTAGAAAAGTATGGATTTTTTCCCTTTCTCGATTAAGATCATGTTTGTAATATTTTTGAATAATAAAGCATAGCTGAAATAAAGTAAATAAATTATATTGCAGAAATTTAAAGAGGATAAGGATAGGAAGATTGTACTAGGGAGTTATCCAGGTTTGGCCAAATGTCTGCTTAGTCTAGTCCCCAAGAGTTCCTTTTGATATTTTTCACTATAGACTTGTGAGCTTTTATCAATTATGCCCATGAACCTTAATACAATCTGACCTTTTGAATTTGAAAAAACTTGTTCTCAACCTATGAACGACTTTCACCCAAGATCAAAGTTTTTTATCGCCTAAGCTTCACGAACCAACAACAGAGATCTATGGTTGATCTCAAACAATCAAAACTTAATCTCTTAAAGGTATTATACCCTTAAGAATATCAAAGATAACACAACCACTTAGAAATTATCCTCACAAATAAAATTCCACTCCAAAGCACTGAGGCAACTAAAAATGAAGAAAGAAAATTTCTAGAGAGAGGAGAGAACTTAGAGAAATAAATTCCAAACTAAAATGTAATCATTGAAAAATTTCAAGTGAGGGAGGCCTTCCTTTATATAGTAGTTGGAATCACCAAGAAAGGAAAGAATCCATGGGCCTCATTAACTATTTAATCAACCGGTCTAAACAATTAATTGAATGAATATGGCCTTTATAATTCTCAAAATGGAAGATTGTGATACGTGTCTGTTTCCAATTGTTTAGGTGTTGTAGAAATGTCTTGGTGGTAAGTTTGCTCTTTTCTAATTGATTGGGATAATCGATTCGATTAGACAAAATTTCTTTTTTTGTCATTTCTAGAGCTCCTTAGTTATTTGGCAAAGCTTCCAAGACATTTTTTAAAATTTTTTTATTTTAGGAAAAAGGTTTTAGTGTGTGTATGTGAGTTTCCTTAGTACTTTTAAGATACTACCTTATTTTTACAATACTTAATTCACTCAGACAGACTGACAAGACTTGGTGAGCTTCCATATCTTTATTTTTGTAGACGGTTAACTTTGAGTACTTCATATTTGTTGATAATTAACTTTGAGTTCTACATGTTTGATGATAGGTGACTTTGAGTACTTCATGTTTCTAGGTGCGTTGTTGTCATTAAAACTTGGTTGTTACCACCAATCACATAGATCCACATTCTCCTCCATTTAAATGATGACAATGCAACTCTCACTACTACAAAACGTGTAAACAACAACGCCAAGCTTACAACAGATTCATATAAACTGTTGCAATAGGTTAAAAATTTTGCGCCCGGTGAATATCTGGAAATATAAATAGTTATTTGATGACGGTTTCCATAAAAAGCCGTGGTAACATATTATCTATACAAGCTTTGATTCCCAGCAACTAATATTTTTCCATTTTTTAGAGTACATTAAGCGTGTGTCACTTAAGTCCGTTGTTTAAAACATTAATAGAAAATGATTTAACAATGGTGGACTTAACAAACCATTGTTACAGGACTTTAATTTCCACTACGATTGCATTGTGTAACTGTGATTAAAGGGTTTTCCGATAAATTAAAACTAAACTTATTCATTTCTTTCATATGACGCCCTAGGAGAACAAGCGAACCATGGATGACAGTGGTGGCGTAAGATTCATTTGTATTTCAAATCTTCACCATCTTCATTCATTTGAATCGTAAATCTTCAACATCTTCATTCCTTACGTGCATAAGATTCGTCAGTTTCGAAGTACGGTACACTTCATCTTCAATTTTCATTCTTTTTTTCTGGGTTTACGTTGCTTTCTTCATATTTCGTTCATGTTGTATATGCTCAAGTCATTATGAGAGTACATGTTTCATATGCTTTAGGTTTAGATTTGCATATCTATATGCTTTAGGTTTAGATTTGCATATGCATATGCTTTAGTTTTTGGATTAGATTTTGGTGTGTCATTCACATTATTATTTGTCTATAAATTTTAGAAGTTGTTATGGATCGGAGTTGGATGAAAGCCGATATATTAGGTCTAGTTTATGAGAAATGAGCTCTTGAATTCCTTGAATACGCTGATAAAAATCTTCTCGATAATAATGGTATCTTTTATTGTCCTTGTGTTGTATGTGTGAATATCAAAAAAGGTACAAAGGAAGAAATATTTCATCACCTTTGTTGTGATGGTATATGTGAAAATTATATAATATGGACGTGGCATGGTGAGGTTGATAAAGAGGGAAGTCGGGCATCACAAATTCAAAGAGTGGATAAAGATGAATATATGGATGATGTACTAGAGGATATGTTCCGTGATATTGGGGAATCTTCCTTTAAGAATGCTCATATTTATGATACTTTATGAAGTGATAAAGACACCCCTTTATATAAGGGATACCCAAGTTTTACACAATTGTCGACAACGTTAAAGTAATTTAATGCGAAGGCAAAAAAATGGATGGACGGATAAAAGTTTCACAAAATTACTTGATTTGCTAAAGCAAATGTTACTAGAAGATAACAAATTGTCGGATCGTTGCTATGAGGCCAAAAGGATATTGCGTTCAATGGGTATGGAGTATATGAAATACATGATTTCCCTAATGATTGCATATTATTCAGGAAAGAGTATGAAGACTTGTATCAATGTCCAAAATGTGGTGTATCGTGTTACAAGTTGAAGGCCAACAATGGTGATGACAATGACTATGACCATGTTAGTAGGAAGTATCCTCTTGCTAAAGTGTTATGGTACTTGCCAATAATTTCACGATTTAAGAGACTTTTTGCTAATTTGAATGACGCAAAGAATCTTAGATAGTATACAGATGAAAGGAAATCGTGATGGAAACATTCGCCATGTAGTTGATTCATTGCAATGGAATAAAATTGATTCGTTGTTTCCAGATTTTTGGCGTTGAGCCAAGAAACCTTAGGCTTGGGCTTTCCACCGATGGAATGAACCCCTTTGGTAATCTTAGCACTAATCATTTTTCGTGGCCTGTTCTTCTCACTATTTATAACCTATCTCCTTGGTTATGCATGGAACACAAGTATATATTGTTAAGTATGATGATTTCTGGTCTACGACAACGTGGTAACGACATATATGTTTATCTAAGTCCATTAATTGAAGATTTACGACTCTTGTGGGATGAAGGCATAGAAGTTGATGATGCATATTTTAGAAAAGTTTAAGATGCGTGCAATGTTATTTTGCATATTCAACAAATTTCTTGCTTACAGCAACTTGGTTGGATATAGTGTCAAAGGAGATAGAGCGTGTCCTATATGTAAAGAAGATACTTGTTATCACCAACTTGAGTTTGGAAAAAGACCGTTTACCTAGGGCATAGAAAATTTATAAAACTCGGTCATCCTTATCGTAGATTGCAAAAGGATTTTAATGGAGAGAAAAAATTTGAAGAGGCTCTTGAACCTTTAACCGAGGATGAAGTTTATCAACAACAGGAACACGTTAATATTGTCTTTGGGAAGAGAGAAAAATAAAAAAGGATAGTTGAGAAAAATATATGGAAAAAAAGCTATATCTTCTTTGATATTCCATATTGGTATAGTCGTGATGTTAGACATTGTCTTGATGTGATGCACGTGGAGAAAAATGTGTGTGATAGTTTGATTGGTACACATCTAAACATTCTAGGCAAGACTAAAGATAGTAAGACTTTCCTTCTTGACATGGAAGCGATGGGTATACAAAAACAGTTGTCTCCAATAGAGAAAGGAAAAAGAACTTATCTGCCTCTAGCATGTCACACTCTATCTAAAAAGGAAACAAAAAAATTTGCGAGTGTTTGCATGGTATTAAAGTTCCCCAAGGTTACTAATCAAACATCAAGAAAATTGTATCAATGAAAGATCTCAAGTTAATTGGTTTAAAATCTCATGATTGTCATGTATTGATGAAACAACTTCTACCAGTGGCTATTCGTGGGATCCTACCAAAACATGTGAGAGTAGCTATAACGAGATTGTGCTTATTCTTCAATGTCATATGTAATAAAGTTCTTGATTTTAAAAAATTAGCTGAATTAGAAGATGAGTCTGCCATAATCTTATGTCAATTGGAGATGTATTTTCCTCCAACATTTTTTTACATTATGGTTCACTTACTTGTTCATCTAGTCAGAGAAATCAGATTTTGTGGTCCAGATTATTTAAGGTGGATGTATCCAATAGAGCGATATATGAAGATATTTAAAGGATATATCAGGAATCATCACCGATCAGAAGCTTCGATCGTTGAAAGGTATGTAACGCCCGTAATATTTCTTTAATTATTTAATTTCCTTATTTTGAATTATTTGGTGAAAATAGGGATTTATTAGTATTAGTGCAATTATATAATAAAGTTGAATAATATTAATAATAATAATATAATATAGAGTATTTAGTTAGTTGGGCCATAATTATGTGTTAGCATGAGTATTATGGGGGGTGAGTGTGTAAAGCCCAATTGTGAGAAAGAATCAGTGAAGAATTAACAAAAATTAGAAAATTAGAAAAATAGAGAGAATTAGAGAAGTTTGAAGAAGAACGTGAAAACAGAGAGAAGCAGAGCTAGGGCAAGGGGAGAACCACCATTGATAGAGAAATCTGTGAAGAAATTGCTAAGGTAAGGATGGGGTTCCAACTTTCTAATGAATGGTATAATAATGGGTATATGTAGATATTGAAATATTAGGTGTTCGGGTAGAATTGTTCATGAAATTGGTCACCATAACTGGTTGTTATTGATGAAATTGCTGTGATAAATGTTGTTGTGTTGTTATGTGGTGTTTGTGAATGAATCCTATGCATTGGAATGATTTTTATCTTGCAGAGAATTGATATTTTGGGGTTTTAGGGTAACTATCTTGTAGCAGAAAAATTTAAATATTTTTGGTTATGCTACTTAGGTAACCGGTTACTAGGATTGGGGTAATCGGTTACCCTTCACTAAAAATGGGTATTTTGGCTACTATTAAACGAAGTAACGTGATACCAGGATTAAGGTAACCGGTTACCACTGCATATTTGATATCACATGCATTCATCGTTGAAGGCTTATGCCTTGTTGTTGGTTGAGGGCTTATGCCCTGTTGTTGAAGGCTTATGCCTTGGTATTGCCCATTATCTGGCATTTTTGGAGAGGGCTTATGCCCTATTGGTACCACATGCATGAAATTGAGTCATTCCCATAACATGAAAGTGTATGTTGCATGATGACTTAATTGTGCCTGTGTGTGTTGTTATATGTGTATATTGCCGAAGATGATACAAATTGTTGGAGCATGAAAGGAATTATCCTACTCACGATTTGGAACTAGCTACTGTGGTTTTTATGTTGAAGATTTGGAGACATTATTTCTATGGTTCCAGATTTGAGGTGTTTAGTGATCATAAGAGCTTGAAGTATCTATTTGATCATAAAGAATTGAATACGAGGCAACGCAGATGGTTAGACTTATTGAAGGATTATGATTTTGGCTTAAATTACCATCCGGGAAAAGCTAATATTGTGGCGAATGCTGTCATACCCCAAAATTTGCTCATCCCATGTCACTTTCAAACTCATACAATGATTCAAGGCTCAAGGGTTAACCTAAGGCACACTCTCCTAATCAAGGGGTCCTCAAATTAGGGTTTTGGATTTGCTAAGGATAAAGGATGTATCAAGGCCTCTCATATGCCTCAAAGAATCCTCACATCAAGTTTCAAGCTCTGACTCACAAGATTGCCCAGTTAAAAGTTCAGAAATCGACAAAACTCAAAGTTTCTAAATTAGGGTTTTTGACCTAAAAGTCAACTAAACTTTGAATGGACATAACTTTCACATGGAGTATCAAAAATTTTCCAACCAAGGCCTATTCTGAAGGAAATTGGATTCTCTACAACTTTGTCTCTCACATGCCAAGTCCAAAAATGCTTCATTTGAGAGATATGGGCCAAAAGATTTTAGATCATTTTTGAAAGTCATCCAAAAGCAGTTTTTTGTCAAAGTCAATATTATCAAGATAAAACCTCCAAATGAAAAAAATGTTCCATAGTGGCTTATAGAGGACATCTTGAGGTTTCCAAAAAGTCCTAGAACTCTTCCATATCTTAAAAATTGAGGGAGATATGCCTTGTCAAAGTTTGACAATTTTGAAGGCAAAATGTGAAACAAAAGTGATTCAAAATGAGTTTTTTTGCAAATGGGCCCAATCTTTTTTGACCAAATCTTGATTCTCAAGTTATCCAAGACTCCAAATATTATTTCCACGAATTATTGAAATGTATTTGATTTTATATGAATTTTTTATTTATTTAAAAGTGATATAATTCATGTAAATCAAAGGAAAATTAAATATTTGATTGGAGATATTATATTGATCAATTCTAATCATCAAATATACCACATAATATGTCCAATTTTGTGCATAATGGTATTGGGAATATTGGATCAAAATTAGGCCAATTTTAGGAAGTTTGAAAATTGATTTTTAATAAAAATTCAATCTCTTGATTCAAAAGAGATTTGGTTCAAATATAATGACCTAATTCCATCTCTATAAAGACCTGAAGCTATCCTAATGAGAGGGGACGGGAAAAAATTGCTGGCAGCCTCAAGAGTTCTTCACAAAAACTTAAAAAATTCAAAGAAGAAGTGAATTCGGTTTTGGGAATTGAGGCAAGTTCAAAGGCTTTTGAAGATTGAATCATGTCCCCAGGCCCTCTCTGAAGCTTTTCCAATTATCTTCAAGGCGTGAAGCACTCGAAATCACCTCCAAAAACTCACGGTTTGCACTCTCTGAACTTGGATTCGAATTCAATGTTTTATGCATCATACACGTGACTTGATTGTATATTCACGTTTGTCATGATGCTATGAATATTTCTGGATAAATTAATTGTTGTTTAATTGCTTGTATGAAAGATTGCCATTGCTAGGGTTTATAGCTCCATGTTGGGGTTTCTTTGTATAGGAAAAATTGCCCAATAAGAGGGTCATTAATGAACTCAGGATGACGAAAGGAGTTTGTCTACGACATTAGAATTGATTTTTATTACTTCTATAAGATTTTGTTATATATAGGTCTTTTAAAGACGGAGTGTGACCGTAGGTAAAACCCAGAACCTAAAACGACGGTTCTGCGGAAGAAGACAAGGACGTGGCATAATGTAGGTGGTCGGTTTGAATTATCGCGCGCATTTTGGTTTACCTACTATCGTTGTATATTTTTGTTTTTAAGCGTGTTTACTTGACCAGAAAGGCGCATGGTTGGATTGGCAAGGGCATACATGAAGCCAAGGGGAGCGAGCTCGATTCTCCGCTCCAGCAATATTATTTTTTATGAATCACTTGTTTCCAGATCCCATGCGCTATAAGCCCTATGGTTCACCATACTTCTTCAGATCTCAACCACATGATCTCCTCCTTTCCAGATCTAACGCATCAAAATTGAAGGAACACCGTGGACACTCAGCAGACATCCACATGCAATCAGGCGCCCAAGTTTTTGCTTTTAATTGTTTTTTTGCTTATTATGTCTCTATTCTCTTTTTAATTTGTTAATTAATTTAAATTAGTCTAATTAGTTAATAACCAATAGACAAAATAGAATTAGGGTTAATTAAATCAATTAGGTTGAATAATTAAGTTTAATTTTAATTTAATTAGGATTAGGTTCTTTTCTAATTATTCTTATTTAACCTTAGGTTTTTAAATAATTAAAAAAATAATTAGGTTTATATAATTAATATTTGGTTCTATTATATTTAATAATCACGCTGATTATTAATATTTTCTTTTGATTAAAAAAAATTTCAAAAAATATTAACTATCTAATATAATCTTATATACACAATTGAGGTTTAATTCGTTAATAGTTTTAATCGAATCAATCGATTACGATGATTAGCGACAAAATTAGTTTAATTTAGCTAATTCAGGTTTAGGGTCGATTTATTAATTATTTTAATCAAATCAATTGATTACGACGATTAATAATAAACTATTTAATTAATCAAATGATATATTCAAATAGATTTATTTACTAAGGGTTTTGACCGATTCGATTGGTTACGATGAATAGTAATCTCTCCTTAATTCGTTAATTGTTTTAATCAAACCTATTGATTACGATAATTAATTTCCTTCATATTAATAATCCTTTTAAAATACAATCAATTTGTTAATGGTTATAATCGAATCGATCGATTAGGATAATTAACAACCCTTCATTAATTTATTAACCGTTTTAATCAAACTAATTGGTTGCGACGGTTAATAATAAAATAACACAATTCCCAAAACAATTCAAATAATCTATTAAAACACATCAATTTGCTAACGGTGATAATCGAATCAATCGATTAGAATAATTAGCAATTCTTTATTAAATCTGTTAATTATGGTGACCAAACCTATTGATCATCGCGATTAACGGAACATATAATAATCAGGGTTGTACGCCACATCAAAACACATCTCTTTCATAAACTCCGAATTTCAAAACTGCGATAAGGTAATTCAAAATACCTTACAAACTACGAATTTCAAAACTGCGATAAGGTAATTCAAAATACCTTACAAACTACGAATTTCAAAACTGCGATAAGGTAATTCAAAATACCTTCACACATTCATACTAATTCTTAGGCGTACAACCCTGACCCGAACTACGTAGACTCTGATCCTCCATAAGAAGGTACGTAGGCACTTGGTAACAAGGCGAGTCCCCTTCCCCAAAACCTCAATTAGGTTTAAATCTCACTTTTAACCCTATTCACTTTCTGTCATTAGCCATAAACCACAAACCTTACCGTAATACTCTTACAAACCTTAAATGCAAACCTTAGGAAAGGGTTAAGGGTGCCTAACACCTTCCCTTGACCTGATTATAATAACTTACCCAGAATTCTCTATAACTTCTTAGGGTTTCCTATTCGCCCTGGTAGAATAGGTGGCGACTCTAAAATCTAAATTTTTAGGGCAGGTTGCTACAAATGCTTTAAGTCGGAAATTGTTACATATGTCGGCTATGATGGTTAAAGAATTGGAATTGATTGAACAGTTCAGAGATATGAGTTTGGTTTGTGAACTGACACCGAATAGTGTAATGTTGGGAATGTTGAGGATTAACAGCAAATTCTTGAATAGTATTAAAGAAGCTCAGAAGTTAGATGTAAAATTGGTAGACTTAATGGTTGGGGATAAGCGGACCAATGATAGTGACTTCAAAGTGGATGAGCAAGGTGTGTTGAGGTTCCGTAATAGGATTTGCATTCCCGATGAATCTCAGATGAAAAAGATGATTTTAGAAGAGAGTCATAGGAGTAGCTTGAGTATTCATCCGGGTGCGACTAAGATGTACCAAGACTTGAAGAAGTTATTTTTGTGGGATGGATTGAAACGCGACGTAGCACAGTTTGTAAATGTATGTTTGACTTGTCAGAAGTCGAAAGTCGAACATCAAAAACCTGCATGATTGTTGCAACCACTGGAGATTCTAGAATGGAAGTGGGATAGGATATCGATGGATTTTGTGACAAGTATTCTGATAACACCAAGAGGATATTGAAGGAGTGAAAAACACTTAGAAATAGGGGGATTGAATAAGGGCTGTTTCTTTTTGGCAAATAAAAAATAATGAACACAATTATTTTTATCCTGGTTCGTTTGAACACAAACTACCTCCAGTCTACCCTCACAGGTGATTTACCTCCACTTAGGATTTAATCCACTAATAAAAAATGATTACAATGGTTCTCCACTTAGATCAACCTCTAAGTCTTATTGAGTCTACAGATCACAACTTGATCACTCAAGGAATTTTGGTTTACAAAGATATAATCAAATACAAGAGATTAAAGTTGCTTCTGATAAAGCTGTAATCACCAAGTGATTTTTCTCTTAAGCTTAAGTTCTATAACTCACTAAGTATACAAAAGTATGTGAGCTTGAAGATGAAGTTTGGTTGCTTTATTCAAGAGCTTTTGCGTGAGAGAGGATCAGATTTTGTGTGTTGAATTGTAACGTAAGATCTAGCTTTTTTCTTGGACAAACTTGTTCCTTTTATAGGCGTGAGAATGTGACCGTTGAACAGTTCTGCATTTAATGCTTTGCGTAAACAGCATAATGCTGCATTTAATATTTCATGCTTTTGTCAACTGCCTCGAGCCTTGCATTAACTGCTACTTCTAACTTTGCATTTTGTAGCCATACTTCCAATGTTCCTTTTGTCAGACACACAAACTAGCCTTTCTAGCTTTTCATCATTTACTTTTGTTCTGGAATCAGACTTTATCTTTTAGCTTTGTTCATCAGAGTTTCCAGCGTTTGGTGCAGATCAGAACTTCAGCGCTTCAGACTTTAGAAGTTCTTTTGAGCGTGATACCTTTCAGAGCTTGCTTCTCATAGAAATGTTCTGACAACTTCAAGACCATCTTCTGATGTCTTCAAGGTCATGTTCTGATGTGGCCATCTAGAACATCTGGTTCAGAGCTTCTGAAGAATGAAATGTTGCGTACTCTTTTATACTTTTCCTGAAATGGAAAACATAATCTATTAGAGTACTACGTTGTCTTATACAAAATTCATATCTAATGTTATCATCAAAACTAGAAAATATGATCAGAATATTTCATGTTCTAATAATCTTCCCCTTTTTGATGATGACAAAAACATATAGAATTGATATGAATTTGTATCCAGAAAAAGAGATGAAAGAGACAACAATGAGATATAGCAATGCAAACTAATCAGAATGTATAGAATAATCTCCCCCTGAAATTAATACCAGATGAATTTAATATAAAAGGACTCCCCTGAGTATTTTCCATTTCAGAAGAAACTTTAAGGTTGAGCTTTATCTGAAGAAGATTCAGAGCTTCCTTTTAGAGCTTCCTTTGGACAACATCAAGGCTTTGAATTTTCTTTAGAGAACTAGCATATCAGAGCATGTAGATTTGTTTGCTCCAGATCTTTGAAGTTTCATTCATGGATTTTAAGATCTTCAGAGCATCAAAATACACATCTCCTTTAATTGAGATCTTCAGAGTATTACATTCCTGCAAAAACTTTCAGATGCAGAACCTTGCAATTTTTGTTAGTACAAAAAAAATGTTTGAGACTTAAGCCTAGTAACTGATATAATAAAATCAATTCAGTAATACGTTTCTCCCCCTTTTTGTCAGTCATAAAAAAGACTAAAAAAAATTTAGATGAAATTAAACAAACAATGAAAGGGAAAGAACAAAATTCATTGATAATCAGAAGAAGATCCAAAGCAGATGCAAAAAGCAAAAGAAAACTCCTAAAGACACAAGACACAGGCTAAGAAAGCTTAGAAGCTAAGAGGGCTAGGATGTTCTTGTTCTCAGCGGTATCTTCTGCCTGATTCTTAGAAGTCTCTTCAGACTTCTGCATCCAAGTCTTGAACTCTTGGTTTGTATCATCTTGCTTAGCCAGACAATCAAAAATAACTTCTTGGTTCCTTTGATGTTCCTTCAGAGTGTTCCACACTTCAGAAGTTGAAGAACTAGCAACAGAAGAAGAATGGGCTTGAACCACTGGTTGAGCAACCGGATTAGAGTCAAACCAAGAAAACAGAGTTTCCTTATCTCCAGTCAGAACTGCAAAATCCTTAGGAGCAAAAGGAAACTGTTTTGGCTTCTAGACCACTATGGGAAGAGGATTATCAATTTCCATCTCATCAGAGTCAAGCTCCATTTCATCAACCTCAGATGCAGCAACACAAGAAGATTCAGCCTGTAGAGTCTTCCAATTTCTGATTTCCTGAAGAGCCTTTAAATGTCCAAAGTCCAGAGCTAGACCAGCAGGACTAGGAGCTGTAGCAACATAGACATTCTGAAGAGCCAGAACATCAGCCTGCAATTTATTGGTGAAAACATCCCAGAGTTTTCCAAAAGCTACATGATTTAGCTTATTATCATGAGCAGCCTTTAGAATTTCCAACATGTTATGTACCCTATAGTTAAGCAACTGAAAGCGAGTATCAACAGAGGGTAGAGATGAGGTGGGTCTGATGATGGTTATGGGCTCTTGGGGTTTTGAAAGAAGATAAGGCTTAGATGGTCTATCAGGAATGAGAAGAGGAGTGGTTGAGATGGGTCCAGATTCTGCTTCATGATTAGAGTCTAAGACTACGACTGCTGGATCAGAAGAAGGTGCTGGGTTGCGAGGGTGGTGAAGGAGGGAATCAGAGGATGGAGAGGAAGGGTCAGAAAAATCACAGAAGACAGGAATGTCTACTGCTGGTTGAGATTCAGATGGAGGAGATGATGGTTGAGGTTGAGGTACAGAAGGTGTTGGTTGAGGTTTGGGTACAGAAGATTGAGATTCAGATGATGGAGGTTGAGAGGTGGAGAAAATGTTTTCAGAGGGTATGGTTGGGGAAATGACAGTTAGAGGTGGAGGATTCAGAATGATGGGTTCAGAATGTTGAGGTTGTTTTCCTTTGGAAGTGGTGGAGGTAGATGGAAGTTTAGAGGATGGTTGTTTTTGTTGAGGGGGAATTTCTGGTTCAGGTTCAGAGTGAAGAAAAGAATCATCTACGTTGTCTATATCATCTATCAGCTGCCTAATAGACTCAGAGGATTTAGGTATTTTTAGGGATTCTGGGTTATCTGTTGATACGTTTTCAGAAATATTAACAGGTACAGAATCAGAAATAGAAATACCTGAAGTCTTCTTCTTCTTAGCTTTCTTTGTAGAAGGACCTTCTCCTACAATCTTTCTCTTCTTGGGACCTTTCTGAATCTCCAGAGAAGGGAGAGTTGTGCTGTGCAGCCATGTTGGATTAAACTCTGAGTTATCTTTCAAGCAGGACTCCAGATAGAAGAGAACAAAGTTGGGATGCTCCTCCTTGAAGAACAACATGAAATCATCAACAAGTGTCCTTCTGGTCAGAATATCAGCTATCACTATGGTCAGAGAGGTAACACTTTCAATCAGCTTCATCTTCTTCAGAGTGTGAGCAGTCAGAGTACTCCCACACGTAGCTCCCAAATCTTGAACTGCTCCAGCTTCTAACAGAGAATCTATCAACCCAGATTCAATTAGAATATCTGAGATGAGCCTTCCTAGAGGGATGATGTTCCTTCTGATCTTCTAATTCTTCGCCTTAGCTTGATCTCTAGAATCCTTCACATGATTCCACATGTGGATGAACAGAAGATGTGGAAGATCAATCCTCTGACCTTTTCCAATGCAGTACAGAAGGTACTGTTGATCCTGGTTGATGTAGGTTGGGGAAACTGTAGCCTTTCTGTGATGAATACACCCTAGAAGGATCTTAGCGCAGATTCTGTAGGGAGGCTTCAGATCCTTGGTGTTTGTTGAACTCTGCCCAGCTGTAAAGATTTTAGAGTATACTGCTTCCCAATCAATTCTTCCTGCAACTGCTTCAGTCACACCACCCAAACCTTTAAGATCCAACAACTACCTTATAAGGTTTTCAGTGATGGAGATATCTTGCCCTAAAACTGAAATTCTGGACTCAGACACGCAATGTCCTACAGGATGTCACGACATCACTATCTGAATATTTTTCCAACAGATGAACAAAGTACAAACAGAAAAGTAAATAACACAAGAAAATTGTTAACCCAGTTCGGTTCTAACAAACCTACATCTGGGGGCTACCAAGCCAGGGAGGAAGTCCACTATAAGCAATATTAATTCAAGGTAATACAACTCAATATTACGCCTTTCACTTAATATCTACCCAATGCAACTTCAATCTAAATCATTAGATCAGAGAACCTACTCACTCCCCCTCAATCACAGCAGTGATGAACACTTACAAACAAATAATAACAGACGAAGACACTCTTCAAGGACACAACTTGATCTTGCTTAAAAGCTTTGATCAAGAACAATAGTACTCTTGCTTAGAAGCTTCGAGTACCTCTTACAACTCAAAACAAACACACCTAGACCAAGACAATCATCATGATGATTGTTTGGCTTACAAGAAATCTAGTACACAGACAACACAACAGACCTTTTAGACGGCAACCCTAATTTTTTCTCACGCTTGCAGCAGCTTCTTCACTTGATATATATAATCTTGCATCAGCTGGGCCTTGGATCCAATACCAGTTTTAAACCTGATTAAAACCGTTTCCGATAGGGCAGAGATCCATCACAAAACATTGTTCTGAAACAAGACAATATCCAAAGTTTCCAAAAGAGGCGCGCAAAAACATAACTGATCAAGAACCAAACACGAACATAACACAGTAGCTTCGGATGTCTTGACATCGGTCTCGACATTAAGAAAAAGCCTGCACAAAAGAAACTACAAGAAAACTTAAAAGCAATGCATGTCAAAACAACAGGTTTGACATGATACAGATACTATTTGTTTTACCAAAAATACAGCCAATCAAAAACATCTACAAACTCCCCCTTTGGCGAATTTTTGGCTAAAACAACAATAGATGATATCAGAGTACTCGCAGCAGCCAAAATGAACAAGGATCCAACAAACAGCCCACAACATCATCATCACCATAGTACACCCAAGGAACCAAACAGAACAGCATCCATACCAAACAGTATCAACAACCATATCATCATTTCTCCCCCTTTCTAGCCACAAAAGGAGCCAAACAACAAGTGAAGAATCATCCTTCTCACTCATCTCCACATTATTGGAGCTACTACCAACAGTATCCTCACTCTCCTCAGCCAATACTACCAACAGTATGATCATTACCTCCATCAGCAGAGTATACTTGACAGTCAAGGTAGTAGTAGTGCTGATCCCACAACCAATTAATTGCTATAATCCTTCACAGAGACAAATGCCTAGTTTGCTTCTTAGGTTTTCAAATTGATTTGCATCCAAGGCTTTTGTGAAAATATCAGCTAGTTGAAGGTTTGTAGCAACATGTTCCAAGACAATTGTTTTATTCTCAACAAGATCTCTAATGTAATGGTGTCTAATATCAATGTGCTTGGTCCTGCTATGCTGAATAGGATTCTTCGAGATGTTAATGGCACTTAAGTTGTCACAATATAGTGTCATGACATCTTGTGTGACATTGTATTCTGATAACATCTGTTTCATCCAAACAAGCTGAGAGCAACTACTTCCAGCTGCAATGTATTCTGCCTCTGCAGTGGACAGAGACACACAATTTTGTTTCTTGCTGAACCATGAAATAAGATTATTACCCAAGAAGAAACATCCTCCTGAAGTGCTTTTTCTGTCATCAGCACTTCCTGCCCAGTCTGCATCACAATACCCAGTGAGAATGGGTTCACACCCATGAGAGTAGAGCATTCCATATTCACAAGTACCATTCACATATTTCAGAATCCTCTTGACTTGATTGATATGGCTGGTTTTGGGTTCTGCTTGATACCTGGCACATACTCCAACAGCGAAGGCAATATCAGGTCTACTGGCTGTAAGATACAGCAGACTTCCTATCATGCTTCTGTACAGACTTTGATCAACACTAGTTCCCTTTTCATCTTTGGTCAGCTTCAAGTGGGTAGGTGCTGGTGTCCTTTTGTGAGAAGCACTTTCCATTCCAAACTTTTTGACAATGTTTCTAGCATACTTGCTCTGAGAGAGAAAGATTGAGTCTTCCATCTGTTTGACTTGCAGCCCAAGAAAATAGGTTAATTCACCAACTAGACTCATTTCAAATTCAGATTGCATCTGATCAACAAAATGTCTAGTCATCTTGTCTGACATTCCACCAAATACAATATCATCCACATAGATTTGGGCTATCAGAATCTTCCCTCCTTCATCTTTGACAAAAAGAGTTTTATCTATCCCTCCTTTCCTGTATCCATTACTAGTAAGAAACTCAGTTAGTCTCTCATACCAAGCTCGAGGGGCTTGTTTCAAACCATAAAGAGCTTTTCTTAGTTTGTAGACATGATCAGGATGATTTGGATCAGCAAAACCTTTAGGTTGCTCTACATAGACTTCCTCATTTAAGTACCCATTCAAGAAAGCACTCTTTACATCCATCTGGTATAGTTTGAATTTCAGAATACATGCAATTCCCAACATTAGCCTAATTGACTCAAGTCTGGCAACAGGGGCAAAGGTTTCATCAAAGTCAATTCCTTCAACTTGGGTGTATCCTTGAGCAACTAGCCTTGCTTTGTTTCTGATAACAGTTCCCAGTTCATCTGACTTGTTTTTGTAAACCCATTTAGTTCCAATGACATTAGTACCTTTAGGTCTTGGTACCAGCTCCCAAACTTCATTCCTTTCAAACTGGCCAAGTTCTTCCTGCATGGCATTAATCCAGAACTCATCTGTTAATGCTTCCTTGACATTTTTAGGTTCAATCTTTGATACAAAACAAGAGTTTGTGACAACTTCTCTTGACCTTGTAATAACTCCACTGTTGAGATCCCCTATAATAAGTTCTTTAGGATGATCTTTCTGAAGTCTTATAGAAGGAATCTTGTTAGGGGGTTCAGTCTCAGCTTCTGTGATATTGGGATTGTCATCATCTTCTCTTGTGGAACCTTCTGCTGTAAGATCCCAGAATGTTCCGACATCTCCTGTGACATCTGCTTGATTGTGAATATCATCAACCACAACATTTATGGATTCCATTATTGTTTTGGTTCTTGAGTTGAAAACTCTGTAGGCTCTGCTGTTTGTAGAGTAGCCCAGAAAGATTCCTTCATCACTCTTGGGATCCATCTTCCTCCGGTGATCTCTATCAGCAAGAATATAACACTTACTACCAAACACATGGAAGTATTTGACAGTAGGTTTTCTTCCCTTCCAGATCTCATATAGGGTGGTAGAGGTTCCTTTTCTTAAGGTAACTCTGTTATGGACATAACAAGCAGTGTTCATGGCTTCAGCCCAGAAGTAGATAGGGAGATTCTTAGCATGGATCATAGCTCTAGCTGATTCTTGAATAGTTCTATTCTTTCTTTCAACAACCCCATTTTGCTGTGGAGTAATAGGGGAAGAGAACTCATGATGTATTCCTTCAGAGGAGCAGAATTCAGCAAACTTTTGATTCTCAAATTCCTTTCCATGATCACTTCTGATTCTCACAACGCTATTATCTTTTTCTCTTTGAATTCTTTGACATAGGTCCTTGAAAACATCAAACACATCTGACTTTTCTCTGATGAAGTTTACCCAAGTGAACCTGGAGTAGTCATCCACAACCACATAAGCATATTTCTTTCCTCCAAGACTTTCTATTTGCATTGGTCCCATCAAGTCCATATGTAACAGTTCAAGAACTCTGGAAGTAGTCAAATATGTAACTTTTGGATGTGACATCCTGGTTTGTTTTCCTGCCTGACACTCACCACATATTTTTCCTTCATCAATTTGTAGCTTAGGAATTCCTCTTACAGCTTCCAGAGAGATGAGTCTCTTCATACCTCTTAGATGAAGGTGACCAAGTTTTTGATGCCACTGCTTTGCTTCTTCTTCTTTAGAACAAACAGTAGAGTAGCTAGATTCATGAGACACCCACAAGTAGCAGTTATCTTTGGATCTGACACCTCTCATTACTACTTCCTTTTCTTTATTAGTAACCACACACTCATCTTTGGTGAAGTTGACTTGGTATCCTTGGTCACATAGTTGACTGATGCTTATGAGATTAGCTGTCAGGCCCTTGACCAACAAAACACCTTCTAAACTTGGCACTCCCGAACAGTCTAATTTTCCAACTCCTTTGATTTCTCCTTTAGCTCCATCACCAAAGGTTACATAGCTAGTGGAATGACTCTTGATATCAACGAGCAGGTTCTTGAGTCCAGTCATGTGCCTGGAGCATCCACTATCAAAATACCAGTCTTCTTTGGCTGAAACTCTAAGAGATGTATGAGCTATTAAAGCCTTACTCTTAGGTTCCCAATGTTGCTTCTGGATGGGCATGATCTGCTTGGGTTTGTAAGTAGGAGCTTGATCTGGATATCCATATAGTCTGAAGCAGAATGGCTTAATGTGTCCAAATCTTCCACAGTAGTGACATCTCCATCTTTGAAACTTTCTCCTCATTTCACCTTTCTCGTGATGTTGAGTCACATGTTGTGACATTGGCTTCGACATCTCAGCTTCAGGTTTAGTTCTGCTACTATCTCGGACATATTTCTTTGCACTAACAAATCCTATGCCAGACATATCTCTTGAACTCTTTCCAACCTGCAAGATCTCCTCCAGCATATCCGTGCCATTGTTCAACATTTTTACTGATTTCGACATCTGATCAAGTCTGGATTGTAACAGAACAGCTTCATCATTTAGTTCAGTTATAGTTTCACTAAGTTCTTTGTTATCAGCCTCCAACTGAGCTATGTAGTTCTTCTGATCTTCACCTTGTTGACACACTTCAGCACATTTGATACACAGTTTTCTATAGGAACATGCCAGTTCTTCAACGGTTAGCTTGTCTTTCCTGAACTCTTCATCAGAGTTGCAAATTCCAGTGAGGGCTGTGACATGTTTAGCTGATTCTTCTTCAAAATCACTCTCAGAATCTTCATCAGACCAGGAGACTGACAATCCTTTCTTCTGTTTCTTTAGGAAGGTAGGGCATTCAGCTCTAATATGTCCATACCCTTCACATCCATGACATTGGATCCCTTTGTTGTGATTGTACTTTTCTTCTGGTTTAGCTCCTCTACCAGAATCAGAAGATCCACTGATGTCAGATGGGAAGTTCTTGACATTTGGTCTTGACCTCTGATGCATCCTTCTCATAATTTTGTTGAATTGTTTACCAAGCATAGCTATGGATTCAGATACATTCTCCTCTCTACTTTCCTTTACTTCTTCACTGGAGTTGGACACAAAAGCTATGCTTTTGTTTTTCTTATCAGAATTTTCATTGATTCCCATCTCAAAGGTTTGAAGGGATCCAATTAACTCTTCTACCTTCATTTGGCTGATGTCCTGTGCCTCTTCTATAGCTGTGACTTTCATATCAAATCTCTTAGGTAGGGATCTAAGGATTTTCCTCACCAACTTTTCATCAGACATTTTTTCTCCCAAAGCTCCTGAGGTATTAGCAATATCGAGTAAATTCATATAAAAATCCTTAATGCTTTCATCGTCCCTCATCCTTAGATTTTCAAATTTTGTAGTTAGCAGTTGAAGCCTTGACATCTTCACTTTGGAGGTGCCCTCATGAGTAGTCTTGAGGATATCCCAGACATCTTTGGCTAGTTCACAGTGATGAACCAGTCTGAATATATTTTTGTCTATCCCATTGAATAGGGCATTTAGGGCTTTTGAGTTGCCAAGTGCCAATGCCTCTTCATCTTTGTCCCAATCTTCCTCTGGTTTAAGAGTTTTGTTGCCATCTTTATCAGTATTAACAGGATGTTCCCATCCTTTGTTCACAGCTCTCCAAGCTTTGCTGTTCACGGATTTCAGAAAAGCCACCATGAGGGGTTTCCAATAATCATAATTAGAGCCATCCAGAATGGGTGGTCTCATTATGAATCCACCACCTTCTTTGTCCATCGAACCAGAAAATACTTTCCCTAGATCTCACCCAGTAAAAACAGGCAGGGTGCCTGCTCTGATGCCAATTGAAATTCTGGACTCAGACACGCAATGTCCTACAGGATGTCACGACATCACTATCTGAATATTTTTCCAACAGATGAACAAAGTACAAACAGAAAAGTAAATAACACAAGAAAATTGTTAACCCAGTTCGGTTCTAACAAACCTACATCTGGGGGCTACCAAGCCAGGGAGGAAGTCCACTATAAGCAATATTAATTCAAGGTAATACAACTCAATATTACGCCTTTCACTTAATATCTACCCAATGCAACTTCAATCTAAATCATTAGATCAGAGAACCTACTCACTCCCCCTCAATCACAGCAGTGATGAACACTTACAAACAAATAATAACAGACGAAGACACTCTTCAAGGACACAACTTGATCTTGCTTAAAAGCTTTGATCAAGAACAATAGTACTCTTGCTTAGAAGCTTCGAGTACCTCTTACAACTCAAAACAAACACACCTAGACCAAGACAATCATCATGATGATTGTTTGGCTTACAAGAAATCTAGTACACAGACAACACAACAGACCTTTTAGACGGCAACCCTAATTTTTTCTCACGCTTGCAGCAGCTTCTTCACTTGATATATATAATCTTGCATCAGCTGGGCCTTGGATCCAATACCAGTTTTAAACCTGATTAAAACCGTTTCCGATAGGGCAGAGATCCATCACAAAACATTGTTCTGAAACAAGACAATATCCAAAGTTTCCAAAAGAGGCGCGCAAAAACATAACTGATCAAGAACCAAACACGAACATAACACAGTAGCTTCGGATGTCTTGACATCGGTCTCGACATTAAGAAAAAGCCTGCACAAAAGAAACTACAAGAAAACTTAAAAGCAATGCATGTCAAAACAACAGGTTTGACATGATACAGATACTATTTGTTTTACCAAAAATACAGCCAATCAAAAACATCTACAAAAACGAAGGAGATGATTGCCTTAGGAGTGAGAAATGCATGAATCCAAAATTCTTTCACCAATTCTGGGTAAACAGGCCCAATAAGACGATCAAAGAAATTAGCCCAGCCTTGAACCATCATGTTTACTTTGAGATTGAAGTTATGTTCTCTGAGATTTTCAAAATCCACCATTAATTCACAGAGAACTTCTAGTTCTACAGTTGGAATGAGACAAGTTCTGACAGGAGGCGAGAATTTTGGTGGTTGTTGTTGTTGTTGAGAGGAAGCCATTGTTGAAGAAGAAGCCATTGATGAAGAGAAGTTGAGAATTCTGGGTTATTTGGGTTTAGGGTTTTGATAGAGACGAAAAAGAGAACGGAAATGCATAAATGAAGAAGGAGAGAAAAGAGGGAAAATAACATTGAAATGCAAATATAAAGACACGGATTTGAAAGAAAAAATGGAATAGAATTATGAATGAGAAACGGTTACAGAATATGCATTAATGATGAAAGACGTTAGTGGGGAGTAACATAAGATTTGAAAATATTTGCAAAGTTACCTAGGGCGGCGTCTCATCAATTGCACGTATGCTTGTCCCTTCAGATTAGATGAACATGTGGTCATCATCTTAGGGTAACTGGTGATAACTGCTTTGCTTTAACAGAAGTTCTGAGTCATACTAGGCACATGAAACGTTAGTGATAACAATTTCATAGTATCCTTATGAACAAACATAATCAGAACATCTGATAATAAGAATAAATAAATAAAAAACATATTTTTCAGACTAAAAACATATCAGAACTTCACAAGCACTTCATTTTGGGCATAAGTTCATACCAATATTATTCAGAATGAACTTAAACCTATCTTCAGCAAGGGGTTTTGTAAAGATATCAGCCCATTGATGGTCTGTATCTACAAAGTTTAAAGAAAGAACACCCTTCTGAATATAGTCCCTAATAAAATGATGTTTAATCTCTATATGCTTAGCTTTAGAATGTAAAATGATATTTTTAGAAAGACAAATAGCAGAAGTATTATCACAGAATATAGGAATGTTACTCTCATATATCTGATAGTGTTTTAACTGACTTTTCATCCAGAGCTTCTGTGTACTACATCTAGCAGCAGCTACATATTCTTCTTCAGTTGTAGATAATGCAATTGTGGCTTGTTTCTTGCTGTACCAGGAGATTCGATTTCTTCCCAGAAACTGAGAGCTTCCAGAAGTACTTTTTCTTTCAACTCTATCTCCACCGTAATCAGCATTACAATAACCTATTAAGTTGAATTCTTCAAATCTTCTCATCCTTACCTAAAATGCATATTGGGTGCATTGGAGTTTTAGCTTCCTTACAGTCTGATAATTCAAACTTCTTCAGAAGTTCCTTGACATACTTCGTCTGATGGATGTAAGTCCCTTCAGAGGTTTGGTTTATATGAATGCCTAGAAAGTAATTTAGCTCTCCCATCATGATCATTTCAAATTCTGCATGCATAGACTTAGGCAAATCCTTTCCCAGAGAGGCATTAGATGTTCCAAATATAATATCATCAACATAAATTTGACAAATTAAAATATCCTTTTTAAATGTTTTACAGAAGAGAGTTATGTCTACTTTTCCTCTTGTGAAACCATTATCTAGAAGGAAAGAACTTAATCTTTAATACCAAGCTCTGGGAGCTTGCTTCAGACCATATAATGATTTCTTAAGTTTGAAAACATTTTCTGGAGACTTAGAGTCTTCAAAACCAGGAGGTTGGTGAACATAAACTTCTTCATCTATATAACCATTTAAAAAAGCACTCTTAACATCCATCTAATACAGAGTGATGTTATTCTGAGTGGCAAATGAAATTAATAATCTTATAGACTCTAACCTGGAAATTGGTGCAAAAGTTTCATTATAATCAATACCTTCTTGTTGACTATAACCCTGAGCAACCAGTCTGGCCTTGTTTCTGACTACTTCACCTTTTTCATTCAGCTTGTTTCTGAAAGCCCTCTTTGTTCCAATAATGTTTGTCATACCCCAAAATTTTCCCATCTCATTTCATTGTCAAACTCACACAATGACTCAAGGCTCAAATGGTTAACTCAAGGCACTCTCTCCTAACTAAAGACCGCCTGAACTAGGGTTTTGCATTCTCTTAAGAAAATTGATGAATCAAGGTCTCCAATTGATTTCATATGGCTTATTGGGTTTCAAACTATCTCCATGACAAGTTTCAGGATTCAAATCCAAAGATTGCTCATTTAGCTGCTCAGATGGTCAACAATCGACTAGTTTGACCTAAAAGTCAACTATGATCAAATCATAGTCAAAAATCCTGATTTTGGTTAACATCCTTCTTTTGAAGTTTCATTCATCATGTGATCAAGGGTTGATCATGATTCATCAAGGAAAAGCTTCAAAATTAACAAGGTTCTAAAGTTGTTAAATTAGGGTTTTATAGGAGAAAGTCAACTGAACTTTGACCAGTCATAAATTTCCCATGGAATGTCAAAAAATTCTCACTCAAAGCTTATTTTGAAGGAAATTGAATTCTCTACAACTTTGTCTCTCACATGCCAATGCCATAAATGCTTCATTTGAGAGATATAGTACAAAAGATTATAGGTCCTTTTCAAAAGTCAACGAAAAGTAGTTTTGTCAAAAGGCCATATCATCAAGATAAAATCTTTAAATGAAAAATATGTTCCAAAGTGGATTGTAGAGGACATCTTGAGGTTTCCAAAAAGTCCTAGAACTCTTCCATATCTAAAAAATTGAGGGAGATATGCCTTGTCAAAGTTGGACAATTTTGAAGGCAAAATGTGAAACAAAAGTGGTTCAAAATGGATATTTTTACAAATGGGCCTAACTTTTTATGATCCAAACTTGTTCCTCAAGTATTCAAGAAGCTCCAAGTCCAAGTCCACGAATTTTTTATAATTATTTGATTTTTATTGAATTTTTATTCATTAAAAATATGATTTAAATCAAATAATCAATAAAGTATGAAAGAGATTTGATTTGACCTTGATTTCTAATCAAATTCAATCACTTAAATGCCATAATCTCCATCCAATTTCGTGCTAAACAAGATTGAAATTGGACAAATTTAGGAAGAATCAAGAATCAAATTTCCAACAATTTGCAATCTTCCACTCAGAGAGATTTAGTCAAGTTTTAGTGACCTAATTCAATGACCATATATACCTAAAGGAAGTCAAATGCTGGGGACAAAATTTTGGCACAAAAACCCTGTTAAAAAGCTTGCAAAACCGTGAACAAGGAGGAAGGAGTGAACAAGGTTTTGACTTGATTCATACCACACAAGACATCCAAACAGATTCATTGAAGAATTCTGAACGTGTTGCAATACTCCCCGTCGCTCAGAACACCCAGAATCGCGCCTCCATGGTCACGGTTTTGTGATGAAATTTTTAGTTTCCAATACACGCATATACCCATCATAAATTATATATGAATGCATATTCATGTTTATAATCATGTTTGCAAGCTTCCTGGATACTTTAATTGAATTTTAAGTGCAGGTTTAGAGGTATGCCATTGTTAGGGTTCATCACCATCAATAGGGGCTTTTTGGGTTAGAGGTGATTTTAGGCCAAATTAATGAGTCCATGGAGTTCGTGGTATAGGTTATACTTGATCTGGGTTGTGTCTTTGCTTCGACTGATGCTGATTCGCAGGTTGGGATGAGGAGAACCTTTAGCCACGCGTGAGAACCGTGGGTAAAATTCTGCTTCTGTTTCAAAAATTCAAACGAGGAAGAAGAGGTGTGGCGCGTGTTTGGTTATTGGTTTTCAGAGACATATTTTTATATATATTATTGAGTGATCATGTTATAAACAGCTAGCGAATGTGGGACCGTTGGCGAACGTTCAGGGCGCAAAGGGTGAAAACCTGTGTTCGACTCCCAGAGGGACCTTTATTTCCTTTATTTTTAACAGTTGCAATTTCCCTCTACCACTGGATCTCCCTCAACTCAGATCCAACGCACCTGGATTGAAGGCTCATCGTATGGATCATCAGCTTCGCCACACTCAATCAAAATCCTGGTTTTTCTATTTTTTTATTTTTATTTTTCTATTCTACATTATTTATTTAGTCATTTGATAAATGAAAACTTAATAAACTTTTTAATTTAATAATTTTGATTAATAAATTAAATTAGTAATATAATTAACATTAGGATTTATTTATTATTCGTTTCGGCCGAACTAATCGGTCGCGATGGTTAATAATTAATTATTTAATTAATTAAAAAATATATTCAAATAGGTTTATTTGCTAAAGGTTTTAACCGACTCAATTGGTTACGATGATTAGCAATTTTCATAAATTCTTTATTTATTTTAATCTAACCTATTGATTACGATAATTAACGATAATTAATAATCCGTTTAAAATACAATCAATTTGTTAATGGTTATAATCGAATCAATCGATTAGGATAATTAACAATCCTTCATTAATTTATTAATCGTTTTAATCAACTCAATTGATTGCGATGGTTAATAATAAAATAATTCAATTCCCAACACAATTCAAATAATCTATTAAAACACATTTATTTGCTAATGGTGATAATCGAATCAATCGATTAGAATAATTAGAAATTCTTTCAAATTGTTAATTATGGTGATCAAACCTATTGATCATCGCGATTAATGGAACATATTATAATCAGGGTTGTACGCCACGTCAAAACACACCTCTTTCACAAAACTATGAATTTCAAAACTGCGATAAGGTAATTCAAAATACCTTCAAACAACCTCATACTAATTCTAAGGCGTACAACCCTCCCCGAACTACGTAGACTCCGATCCTCCATAAGGAGGTACGTAGGCACTTGACAACAAGGCGAGTCCCCTTCCCCAAAATTCTAATTAGGTTTTAAATCTCACTTTTCACCCTATTCATTTTCTTAGCTATTAACCCTAAACCTTATCATAATACTCTTACAAACCTTAAATGCAAACCTTAGGAAAGGGTTAAGGGTGCCTAACACCTTCCCTTGACCCAAATATAATAACTTATCCAGATCTCTTAACTGTATAGGGTTTCCTATTCGCCCTGGTAGAATAGGTGGCGACTCTAAAATCTCTAATTTTTAGGGCAGGTTGCTACAATGTTAAATCCTTTAGGTCTTGGAACTAAATCCCACACATCATTTCTTGTAAACTGATTTAGTTCTTCTTGCATTGTAATAATCCAATCAACATCTTCCAGAGCTTCAGCAACATATGTTGGCTCAATTAAAGACACTAATCCAAACAGAGATTCTACATTGTTCTTTAGAAATGATCTTCTTCTGATGTGATCATCTTTCTTTCCAATAATGACATCCTCTAGATGAGCTGAGACGATTCTTGAGGATCTTCTGACTGTTGGTTCTTCAGATATTATGAGATTCTCTAAAGAAGCAGCAACTTGATCTTCTGAATCATCCTTTCCTCTGGGTTCTTCATGATCTGGATCAGAAATGTCTATATCTGCAAAATTGTCATTCTGCTTTGGCTTTTCAATTCCAAGCTTATCATCAAATCTGCATCGATTGATTCCTCAACTATCAGAGTTTCAGTATTGTATACTCTGTAGCCCTTAGAGCGTTCAGATATCCAAGAAGAAAACACTTATGAGCTTTGGAATCAAACTTGTTCAGATGATCCTTAGTATTCAGAATATAACAAATACATCCAAAAGGATGGAAATATGAAATGTTGGGTTTTCTACTCTTCCACAATTCATAAGGAGTCTTATTTAGAATATGTCTAATGGAGATTCTATTATGAATATAACATGTTGTGTTAATTGCTTCTGCCCAGAAATGTTTAGCCATATTAGTCTCATTGATCATGGTTATGGCAATTTCTTGGAGAGTCCTATTCTTTCGTTCTACAACTCCATTTTGTTGTGGAGTTCTAGGACAAGAGAAATCATGGGCAATACCATTTTCTTTGAAATAAATTTCAAAGAATCTGTTCTCAAGTTCACCACCATGATCACTTCTGACTTTTATTATTTTACATTCCTTTTTAGATTGAATCTGTTTGCAGAAATCAAAGAACACAGAATGTGCCTCTAATTGATGCTGTTTTGACTGGACCAAACAGATCAATATGCAGAAGTTCTAAAGGCCTTGAAGAAGAAACAACATTTTTATATTTAAAAGTAGATTTTAAAAACTTCCCTTTCTGACATGCTTCACAAGAGCATCTTATTTATATTTCAGATTAGGGAGTCCTCTGACCAGATTGAGTTTGTTACTCTGAGAAACTTTTCTCATGCTAACATGACCCAATCTTCTATGCCAGACCCACTGCTCTTCGTTAACAGAAAGAAGGCAAGTAACCTGCTGGTTTTTAAGATCTGAGAGATCAATATTATAAATGTTGTTCTTTCTTTTGCTTGTAAATAGGATTGAGCCATCCTTTTGACTAACAGCTCTACAAGACTTTTGATTAAAGATTATGTCATAACCATTGTCACTTAATTAACTTATGGACAATAAATTATGAGCTAATCAATCTACTAGCAGAACATTAGTTATAGAGGGAGAGTTACCAATACCAATGGTTCTAGAGCCTATGAACTTGCCCTTCTGGTTCCCTCCAAACTTTACATCTCCTCCAGATTTAACTTCCAGACTTTGGAACATAGACCTTTTTCCCGTCATGTGTCGTGAGCATCCAGAGTCCATGTACCATGACATGTTTGTCCTTTGTGCTGTTAAGGAGATCTACAACATGAATTATTTTATCCTTAGGTACCCACATTATCTTGGGTCCTTTGGGGTTAGTTTTCCTCACGTTCTGATTGAACTGAGGTTTAGCATAAGAAGTATGAGAATGAGTAACAGAATATTTCCTGGTGTGTGTGATATCGAAATTCTTAGGATGTGATGTGTATTTAATGTCATGTGAATGTCCATAATGAAATTTTTTATACAGAGGTTTGTATTCAATAATCATCTTGTCAACAGGTTCCAGTTTATATGGAACATCTCCCTCATATCCTATACCTATTCTTTTATTTCCACTTGCACCATATATCATAGAGGCCATCTGGCTTCTACCTATACTTCTAGATAGAAACTTTCTGAAACTTAAATCGTATTCTTTAAGAATATTGTTAGTGCGTGGAATAGAAGTATCTGGACTAGAAGATGTTTTCAGAGTTTCAACATCTTTTGTAAGTTTTAAAACTTTTTCTTTGAGTTCAGAGTTTTCTATCTCAAGTTTCTTAGTTTCAGATGCAAAGGCCTTTTTGAGACTTTTGTATTTGATACTAAGTTTACTCTTAATTTCAAGAAGTTCTGAAAGACTAGAAACAAGTTCTTCTCTAGTTAGATCAGAAAATACCTCTTCAAAATCTGAGTCAAAGGAAGATTCTTCTTCACCGTCTACAATTGCCATGAATGGTATATTTGCTTGCTCATCTTCAGAGTCAGATTCTTGATCAGAGGAATCTGAGTCATCCCAAGTGGCCATCATACCTTTCTTCTTCTCAAATATTTTTCTAGGTTTTTCTCTCTGAAGCTTAGGACATTCATTCTTGAAGTGTCCAGGTTCTTTGCATTCATAACAGACTATGCTTTTCTTTCCAGATCTTCTGGGTCCAGAAGATTCTCCCTTTTCAGGTTTCTTGAAGCTTTTAAATCTTCTTTGCTTGTTTTTCCAGAGTTAACTCACTCTTCTAGAAATAAGAGATAACTCATCTTCTTCTTCAGACTCTGAGTCATCAGATATTTCTTCTTTTCATGCGCTTTCAATCGTCCTGACGCATAAGTTACTACTTACTGATTTTACATCAATACACTACCCATCAACGACGCATCACAATATACCACAAATGGTTCCAAAGTCCATTTCACTTTTTCTACTGATTTACTCATCACTCAAATCCATCGATACTTAAATCATCTTTATCATCTTATTCATCAACGACATATTCTACTCGACTTCGTTTCAAACAATCGCGGTAATAGGCATCCCTATTCAACACTTGTTCATGCTTCTTTAACCGACATCATAATATCTCCTCATAGGACCACTCTATGGTATTTATAACTCTTACACAATGTAGAACATAATCTCTCCTCTTCGTGGGTTCAAACGGTACATTAATCCGACACTAAGAGCTCAAGACATGAATTTTCTAATTGTTATCCAAAAATGCAACACCGACGCCATGCTGCGACACTCTATACGATATCTCCAGAACTCATCAATTGGAACACCTATTCCTAAAATTGCTTCACAACAAGCCTTCTCATTATTCTCTCAATCCGTTCAACTCTGACGCTGAAGTCTCGTGCGGTACCAATGAACAAGTCTAGTTCTAAGGACAAGTGTAACCGTAACTTCACCTCTTTCTAACATCATCCTGACACAATTAAATATGTTACATCTGCTGCAACCATTTTTATAACAAAGTTCATCTCGTTAGCTTTCCGACGCTTCAAACGAAACTCAAATCGGATGTCCAGAACTCCAGTTATGAATTTTCGAAATTTCATAACGATTCAGCAATTTTCCTGCGATTTGCTTACGGAAATTCTGCTCCAAAACTCATCCTTTTCAAATTAATCTCATTATTAACATCATCTTATCACACCTCTTCGCTTCCAAACTTCTTATAACTTAAACAACACATTTCATCGCTGAAGTTCGATTTCTGCAACATCCTGAAACCAAATTCATGTACGCCATCATCAACCTTCTTATCCTTGAGATCATACTCGTCTCTTTGCATTACTCGCACTTCGAAACTTCCTCAACAACATCGATAACCTCTACTATCATCTCAATTACTTACTAGTAATCCTACGACAAGGTCTACGATAACACTTCCTTTAATCACTGCTTCAACAGCGACCTTTCACATAGGGCTACTCACACAACAACATCACAGTCCATCAGTAGCACTTGAAGCATCACAACTTAAAAATTCCATTTCTCAGAAATAACCATCATCTACTCCGAGACACTCCGACTGAACAACAACCACAGTCTTCAGCCCATGTCACCTTCACTTCAGAAAACAATAACTCCACACTCTTGTACTGATGCTCTGCAAATCACTCTAACATCTTGCATCTAAGACATATCCGAGGAGCATAGATTCTCCCCCACTAGTTTCAATCCCACTTCTGCAGACAAACAGTTAGAACACACTGAGTACCAACAGTGTTTCACACACATGTCGCGTACCGAAAGGAAATTAACAACAAGACTCTGGTCACAAGGACCGACTATGCTCTGATACCACTATTGTAACACCCTTCTAAACCCCCGCGGAAAATATAATATATTCAGAGTAATAACACATCAAGGATGCTACAATTATTAAATAAATAAAAACATCAAGTCGATTGTCATGCTTTATTAGAAATTAACCAATATCAAACATGTGTTTAGCACAGCGGAACTTAATTCAGCAGTATTAGGAAACATCTCCACACAAATACTCAATACATAAATCCATAGCCAAAATGGCAACAATGTATAACAAGTAACGCTAAGACTAATCGATCCCAGTGTTACAAATCAGAGCATGACTCGACACGAACTACGGGCTAGCCTACAAGCTATCTTCACCCAATCAAGACGCCGCTACATCCTTAATCTGAAATCATCAAAGTAAGGGTGAGTTTCATTCGAATTAATAACCATTATGCAGTCATAAGCAATAAAATCTCATAGCAATTATCATCCACTCAAACATGCATATAATCGGAGTCATCACAACAAGCAAACATCAATTCAACAATATTGGCCATCAGCCCACAACTCATCAATTTCATCAATGATCAAGTTATATTAACAACAACTCCTTAATACATCAATCACATAAACACACCAAGGCATAACACTGGATTTCATCCAATCATGTTATAACCAATGCATATGATTCAACTGACACTATGCATGTGGTACCAAAATTCGTGAATCACATTCACAGGACTTCTCTCTTTGATACTGCCCTCTAGTCGCTCACACCCCACATGGGCACACGACTACTGCCTCATCGCTCACACCCCACATGGGCACACGCTGACTTCCCGCTAATCTCCGCACAATGGGAATTAGCCTTCCAATGCAAATGATTTATGAATAATGCACACATGACACATACTTATATCATCACCAATCCGATGCTTAACATCGCTTCATTTCATCTCACCAACATCATCACAACAAGTATGTACATGTCCAAGCATCATTCAATCATTCACACACATTCATCACAAATCAACATATTAATATTAACAACATATTAATATTCACAAATCAGCAATCCTCATCACAATCATGCATCGTTACATCTATCATCATTACACACAATGTAATAAGTTGCCAAAATCACCCAACAGTATAATCACAAAAACATGTATTATTTACGACATGTCATATAACAACATCACTCATTGGATATCATAATCCCATCACCAACATAAATACATGCACCAATAGTCATATATATATATATATATATATATATATATATATATATAAGCACATATACATACACCATATTTCCATTCATCAACAATTTAAATCGAGTTTTAAAAATAAAGTCGGCCACTGCCCATTTTATCACTTTATCAAATAAAGCATCTAATTAGCTTCGCAACGCCCAAAACGGCACATAAATCGGATACTCGGATCAAAAGTTATGGGTTTTTAAAGATAAAACATTTTTAGAAAAAAATGCTGCAGAACCCGGGTTGTCCCTACATGGGAACCGGTTCCTGGTTGCTTCCCAAAACACGCCTCTGATTTTTACTATGGGGAACCGGGTTGTCCCACATGGGAACCGGTTCCTACGTACCTGCACAGCCAAATTCACCATTTTGACAGCATTTACCCTATCCCATTTCCCCAATTTCATGTACATACGAACATGGCACACAAATACCATCAATTTTCACATAATCACACATTTCAGACAAGTTTTATCCAAGTATTAACAGCATATATCATGAGTATTAACAGAATCATGTAATTCATACAAATTCATCAAAACCTAACAAATTCCCAAACCCGACACATACGATTGAATTAGACAACAATCCTAATCAATCATACTACCTACAATCGCATAAGGATCACTAACCCGAAGAATCCCCCCTTACCTCCGAGTCGAATCTTCGAAGGTCTTCTTCCCCTTTGGCTCTTCTCTCTTTCACGTGTTCTTCCTTTCTCAGAGTCTGTCTCCTTTTCTTCTCCTCCTCTTTTCCCAATTTCTTTTATTTTATGAAAACTAAAATAAAATATTATAATGGGCTTGCTTAGCTAACACCCCCTTACTGCTAACCACCACTCTAGGCCCAATGCCAATATTTCATCATTTTCCAAATAATTCCCAAAAATTATTAATTCTAATAATTTAATTAAAATAATAATTAAATTAATAAACAAGAATTAACGGGGTGTTACAACTCTCCCCCACTAAAAGAGTTTTCGTCCTCGAAAACATACTTCAAGTGAAAAGTCCCAGATAAGAGTCCTTCAATTGACTCTCCCATTCTCCGTTAACACCTTCTTAGTCGAGTCTCAAAATTCATCTAACATAACCAACATAAGCATATCTCATGCATTCAATCTCAATTCTTACGTTGCATTTGACCATCCCTAGGTATACCACTCGCTATAACTCCAACGGTTAACAACAATGAAACTTCGAGGTGCGATCCATACAATACGCTCAATAACTGAATAATACAATTACACAATCCATGGTATGATCACAACTGATCAACACTGTAGTAATGGATTCCATTTACCCACGTACCAACCTTAGGCACACTCTTCCAATTGAGCGATAAAGTAATACTTACACTTACTCAAAGCAAATTCCCGAGTTACTTCATCTATTAAAAACATTCCCACTATCGGAACAAGCACACATCAGTAGTTATAATTACATAGCTCATCATCCTCAATATACCATTGCTTACAAGATAGCTCAACTGAGTCCCGCTCTCCACTAAGAATCAAATTAACTTCGTCCTTCGCAGAGTATAATCCTTCATTATATTTAGAAATTTACATAACACCTTACAACATCACAAGATTATTATAGCATCGTGTAGTATCAACTCTTCGTCTTAACTTCTCCGAATACATACTCGTTAACTACGTACAACCATAACAACATATTCATCGTCTCGGCAATTATTCAAAAGGGTCCGAATCCTTTGGCACGACATCTTTACGTCCACGAGATTCTAAACCCAACATATAGATAAACACATATTCTCTATGTAGGATTCCGACATATTAATTCCTCACTGCTCACGAGTAGCACTCATAACACCACTCTACATCATACTTTCGCTGTACGACTACGACTACTCATCTTAAGTCACCGTCCAATACTTTGCACTCCTTCATATTCACTTCCTCATAAGTTCCCACAATATGGTGAGTGGTTATTCTCACATCTCAGCATTCATCACATCTTATACCATTAAGGTAACAAGCAATCTCATACCATCTATATGATTCCGCCTACTATCAACAAGAGATTAAGGGTGATCAAGTCCTCAATTTGTCAATAGATAGCCGACAATCATATTTAAGCATAAACCGTTGTTACTACATAATAGTGTCTTATTCGAGTTTGCACCCAAACTCATTAACATTGTCATAGTCTAAAAATTCTCTATGGTGTCCTTCTTCTAGAATATTCTTTCCTAACTTGGTAACATCTGGAACACAAACGCAACTTCTAGACCTCATTACACCATCCTCGTCAATTCTGAATTCACCGTCTTTACCTTGGTAATTCAAAGTCGACTTATCGATCAACTCAACATCAGCTTTTTGACTTTCTCTAATCTCGTCAAGAACACCATTTCTCTGAATTGTTCAATTAAATCCAACTCTTTCACCATCAGCATCGACATTTTTAGAGGTAACCTCGAACCATACAAATAATGTCACTGCAACATCAAAACAAAACCATGGCTGCCAATTCTAAATCATGAGTCAGATAATTCCTTTCATGCGCTTTCAATCGTCCTGACGCATAAGTTACTACTTACTGATTTTACATCAATACACTACCCATCAACGACGCATCACAATATACCACAAATGGTTCCAAAGTCCATTTCACTTTTTCTACTGATTTACTCATCACTCAAATCCATCGATACTTAAATCATCTTTATCATCTTATTCATCAACGACATATTCTACTCGACTTCGTTTCAAACAATCGCGGTAATAGGCATCCCTATTCAACACTTGTTCATGCTTCTTTAACCGACATCATAATATCTCCTCATAGGACCACTCTATGGTATTTATAACTCTTACACAATGTAGAACATAATCTCTCCTCTTCGTGGGTTCAAACGGTACATTAATCCGACACTAAGAGCTCAAGACATGAATTTTCTAATTGTTATCCAAAAATGCAACACCGACGCCATGCTGCGACACTCTATACGATATCTCCAGAACTCCTCAATTGGAACACCTATTCCTAAAATTGCTTCACAACAAGCCTTCTCATTATTCTCTCAATCCGTTCAACTCTGACGCTGAAGTCTCGTGCGGTACCAATGAACAAGTCTAGTTCTAAGGACAAGTGTAACCGTAACTTCACCTCTTTCTAACATCATCCTGACACAATTAAATATGTTACATCTGCTGCAACCATTTTTATAACAAAGTTCATCTCGTTAGCTTTCCGACGCTTCAAACGGAACTCAAATCGGATGTCCAGAACTCCAGTTATGAATTTTCGAAATTTCATAACGATTCAGCAATTTTCCTGCGATTTGCTTACGGAAATTCTGCTCCAAAACTCATCCTTTTCAAATTAATCTCATTATTAACATCATCTTATCACACCTCTTCGCTTCCAAACTTCTTATAACTTAAACAACACATTTCATCGCTGAAGTTCGATTTCTGCAACATCCTGAAACCAAATTCATGTACGCCATCATCAACCTTCTTATCCTTGAGATCATACTCGTCTCTTTGCATTACTCGCACTTCGAAACTTCCTCAACAACATCGATAACCTCTACTATCATCTCAATTACTTACTAGTAATCCTACGACAAGGTCTACGATAATACTTCCTTTAATCACTGCTTCAACAGCGACCTTTCACATAGGGCTACTCACACAACAACATCACAGTCCATCAGTAGCACTTGAAGCATCACAACTTAAAAATTCCATTTCTCAGAAATAACCATCATCTACTCCGAGACACTCCGACTGAACAACAACCACAGTCTTCAGCCCATGTCACCTTCACTTCTGAAAACAATAACTCCACACTCTTGTACTGATGCTCTGCAAATCACTCTAACATCTTGCATCTAAGACATATCCGAGGAGCATAGATTCTTCCCCACTAGTTTCAATCCCACTTCTGCAGACAAACAGTTAGAACACACTGAGTACCAACAGTGTTTCACACACATGTCGCGTACCGAAAGGAAATTAACAACAAGACTCTGGTCACAAGGACCGACTATGCTCTGATACCACTATTGTAACACCCTTCTAAACCCCCGCGGAAAATATAATATATTCAGAGTAATAACACATCAAGGATGCTACAATTATTAAATAAATAAAAACATCAAGTCGATTGTCATGCTTTATTAGAAATTAACCAATATCAAACATGTGTTTAGCACAGCGGAACTTAATTCAGCAGTATTAGGAAACATCTCCACACAAATACTCAATACATAAATCCATAGCCAAAATGGCAACAATGTATAACAAGTAACGCTAAGACTAATCGATCCCAGTGTTACAAATCAGAGCATGACTCGACACGAACTACGGGCTAGCCTACAAGCTATCTTCACCCAATCAAGACGCCGCTACATCCTTAATCTGAAATCATCAAAGTAAGGGTGAGTTTCATTCGAATTAATAACCATTATGCAGTCATAAGCAATAAAATCTCATAGCAATTATCATCCACTCAAACATGCATATAATCGGAGTCATCACAACAAGCAAACATCAATTCAACAATATTGGCCATCAGCCCACAACTCATCAATTTCATCAATGATCAAGTTATATTAACAACAACTCCTTAATACATCAATCACATAAACACACCAAGGCATAACACTGGATTTCATCCAATCATGTTATAACCAATGCATATGATTCAACTGACACTATGCATGTGGTACCAAAATTCGTGAATCACATTCACAGGACTTCTCTCTTTGATACTGCCCTCTAGTCGCTCACACCCCACATGGGCACACGACTACTGCCTCATCGCTCACACCCCACATGGGCACACGATGACTTCCCGCTAATCTCCGCACAATGGGAATTAGCCTTCCAATGCAAATGATTTATGAATAATGCACACATGACACATACTTATATCATCACCAATCCGATGCTTAACATCGCTTCATTTCATCTCACCAACATCATCACAACAAGTATGTACATGTCCAAGCATCATTCAATCATTCACACACATTCATCACAAATCAACATATTAATATTAACAACATATTAATATTCACAAATCAGCAATCCTCATCACAATCATGCATCGTTACATCTATCATCATTACACACAATGTAATAAGTTGCCAAAATCACCCAACAGTATAATCACAAAAACATGTATTATTTACGACATGTCATATAACAACATCACTCATTGGATATCATAATCCCATCACCAACATAAATACATGCACCAATAGTCATATATATATATATATATATATATATATAAGCACATATACATACACCATATTTCCATTCATCAACAATTTAAATCGAGTTTTAAAAATAAAGTCGGCCACTGCCCATTTTATCACTTTATCAAATAAAGCATCTAATTAGCTTCGCAACGCCCAAAACGACACATAAATCGGATACTCGGATCAAAAGTTATGGGTTTTTAAAGATAAAACATTTTTAGAAAAAAATGTTGCAGAACCCTGGTTGTCCCTACATGGGAACCGGTTCCTGGTTGCTTCCCAAAACACGCCTCTGATTTTTACTATGGGGAACCGGGTTGTCCCACATGGGAACCGGTTCCTACGTACCTGCACAGCCAAATTCACCATTTTGACAGCATTTACCCTATCCCATTTCCCCAATTTCATGTACATACGAACATGGCACACAAATACCATCAATTTTCACATAATCACACATTTCAGACAAGTTTTATCCAAGTATTAACAGCATATATCATGAGTATTAACAGAATCATGTAATTCATACAAATTCATCAAAACCTAACAAATTCCCAAACCCGACACGTACGATTGAATTAGACAACAATCCTAATCAATCATACTACCTACAATCGCATAAGGATCACTAACCCGAAGAATCCCCCCTTACCTCCGAGTCGAATCTTCGAAGGTCTTCTTCCCCTTTGGCTCTTCTCTCTTTCACGTGTTCTTCCTTTCTCAGAGTCTGTCTCCTTTTCTTCTCCTCCTCTTTTCCCAATTTCTTTTATTTTATGAAAACTAAAATAAAATATTATAATGGGCTTGCTTAGCTAACACCCCCTTACTGCTAACCACCACTCTAGGCCCAATGCCAATATTTCATCATTTTCCAAATAATTCCCAAAAATTATTAATTCTAATAATTTAATTAAAATAATAATTAAATTAATAAACAAGAATTAACGGGGTGTTACAACTCTCCCCCACTAAAAGAGTTTTCGTCCTCGAAAACATACTTCAAGTGAAAAGTCCCAGATAAGAGTCCTTCAATTGACTCTCCCATTCTCCGTTAACACCTTCTTAGTCGAGTCTCAAAATTCATCTGACATAACCAACATAAGCATATCTCATGCATTCAATCTCAGTTCTTACGTTGCATTTGACCATCCTTAGGTATACCACTCGCTATAACTCCAACGGTTAACAACAATGAAACTTCGAGGTGCGATCCATACAATACGCTCAATAACTGAATAATACAATTACACAATTGTGGACCTCCGATTTTTTTTAATACCGGGCCATACCTCTGATCTGTAGAGATACGTGAACTGACTCTTTTTTGTCGCTTAATGCTTTCGCATTTTTGAAAATATCACAGAGTCGCCACCGACCTTTTATTTTATCCAATTAAGGAAAGGTTTATAAAAGAAACAGAAAAAAGACCTTTAAGAAATTTTGGGTAAGGGGGTAGGTTATACAAAGGGAAGGTGTTAGCACCCTTTGTATCCATGGTTATCCATGGGCTCTTAAGTTTGCTTAGCTCACTTGTTTTTCGATCACTTTTCAATTGCTTTAGAATGCTCACATGTGGTTTCAAATACCTTTGTAAATTGAATTTTGTAATGATCCGTGTGTGGATGTATACAAAATGCTTGTTTATCTTTCGAAAGATGTTTTGAAAAGAACGTTAACTTTGTAATAACCCGTGTTTGGATGTATACAAAGTATTGTCTTTTTTGAAAGTTTTGAAAAATCAACAGTGTATGAGAATTTTGTTTGTTTTGATTTGAGCAAGCAAACTAGGAGGTCTACCCTGAGTTATAAGGTCTTTATCCTATTTCCTTTAAAAATCTATCCTTTCACCGGATATAAAAGCAAGGTTCGATTTTGTACTCAAAACAGTGGAATTTTGACTTTGATTTTGGAAGAAATGAGAAGGGATTACCTTAAGAGGTGCAAGTGTGATTGTGATTGGATTCAGATATTTATCTTTGAAGTTAGTGATCTAACGGTTCAATTTTATCTTTGACATACACGCAGTTTATATTTGCTGAAAATTAAAGTGCGGAAATGTAAAGTGCGGAAAGTAAATCTACGCTATTACATCGATTATGCAGGAAATGTAAACTAGCCTATTTACATGAATTTGACATCCTATACATTTATCTAGGAATTTTAAATTGCAAGAAAAATAAAAGGCATGTTTTTGGATTTTTTATGATTGATTTTAATTATAATTAATGCATGATTAATTAAATTAAAATGAAGAAAAAAGATGAAAATAGATTTAAACCTAGAAATTAAGTTTAAAATATGTACAAAATATTTGTTAATTAATTTTAAAACAAAACTAATTTTTTTGGAATTTTTGGAATTGATTTGAAATTGATTTAAGTTAATTAAAACATAATTATGCAAATAATTATACAAATAATTAAAACTTAAAAAGAAAATTATTCAAAATATGTACAAAATTAGTTTATAATATATAAACAATATTTAACACCAAGAACAATTTTTTTATGATTTTTTTGATTGGTTAGAATAATTAAAAAGCAAATATATAAATATATACTAATTAATTATGCAAAATATTGAAATTTTGAAGAAAATAAAAATATTTTTATTTCGGAAAATAATATATTATTTTAGAAGTCTAAAAATATTTTTTGTGTATTTTTTGGATTTTTAAAACTATTTTTAATTAATTTAACAAAGAAATTAAAATAAAATAGAAAATAAAAGGATACTGATCCTGTGTGGTAATCAGTGAGGGAGCATGGTATGCGTGCGTGTTCTGAGGCGTTGGATGAGTTGATGGATGGATCAGAAGGCCCAGATGGTGAGGGACCATAACACGTGGAACACCTGCAAAACACTGAATTCCAAGTCAGTTTAAAAAACACGCGCGCGCCTCCCAGCGAATCAGAGGGCGCCACGCATCATCTTCAACCTTCAGATAGGTTTTTACACCGTTCATTTGCAGGTGGTGTAAAAAACCTAATCTTTTACACCTGGTAATAATAGCGAATACAAGCAAACGTGAGTCTAAATTTGGCGCGATGGTATGGTTGAGTTCGTATTGTTCATGCGAACTCAATGGTGCTATTCAGAACCTGTAATTTTGCCTAATTTGGAAAACCCTAATTTTGGGATAAAGAACCCTAAAATGGTGGTTTCGTGTATACGCATCTAAAACTTAATTAAAGCTCCAGAAATGATCTACACTTCAAACCAAACTCAATAGTATGTCTACATCTTGTTAAATATGTGTGAATAGCCAGATACGAATTGATTTTAGTTTGAATAATTTTTGACCTGTGTAGCTCGATTCAGTGAGCTTCAAGGCTTGTAATTGATTGAGATAGTTTCAGTGATGTTCAAGGAAGGTGTATGAATGCTTAGTTTGTATTGAAATGAGCAGAAATTACAAATTCGAATTTGAGTTTTCTTTTGAATTTTTTGAAGTGATTACAAGGGTGTTATGCTTAGCTTTGCTTCTGAACTTGTCTCCCTTTGTTTGCTGAACTATGATAGCTTATTTATAAGCTATGTGTGCTTGCAATTGAAGCTAACTTGCAGCTAGTTGCCTTTGTTGAAAACTTGGTTTTTAAATATTAAAAACCTTGAATTTTTGACCAAGTCTTGACTCCATTCAATGCTCTTGCCTTGTGCACCAATCCTCTGCAGAAAATTGAAGGTTCCTTGGATGAGTCATGCTTAGATTGTAAGCTACCATTTATCCATGCATTTCTTTTTTAATTTTAATCTTAAAGTAAGATAAAATCATGCAAAAAATGGATAAAAAAGGTATGGGCTTAGTCTTGGTCGTGGGAGGCCCATAACATCATGGAAATGATGTTTGAATGCTGAAAACTTGGCCCCATTTGGAAAAAATGCAATTTTGAACAATGTTGATTTCATGCATTTTCCCAAAATTTAGCCAACTTCAACAAGGTGTAAATCCTTCAATTTTGTCATATGAAGGAGTTCTTGCACTTTTTGGAAACCTCAAAGAGTCCTCTAACCAATGTCTTTGGTCTCATGTCAAAATGATTTTTGAAGCTCCTTGTGTGTCCTTTTGAAAAAAGTGTCTTTTTGTTGACTTTGAAAATGACCTGTAATGTCTCTGATCATATTTTTCAAATGGTGAATCCAATGACCATGGGATCAATGGCATTTGAAAGATAATTGAATTTCCTTCAAAACAAGCTTTGGTTTGAATTTTTTGGATGAAGGATGAGAGAGTTATGATCAGTCAAAGTTGAGTTGACTTTTCAGGCAAAAACCCTAATTTTGAATCTTAGGGTTTTGTTGATTTTTGATCTTTCCTTGATGAATTATGATCATCCAATGATCAAATGATGAATCCTTTGACAAAATATGGACTTTGACAAAAAATTTCATTTTTGACTGTCTGTTGACTTTTTTGGTCAAACGGGTCGTCTGTTGACTGTTTGAGCTGCTGACGGTGCGTCTGAGTGAATTGAAGTCTGAAAATTTGTATGATGGTACTTTGAGATATATGGATGTGTATGAAATCCATTTGAGCTCTCAAAAACTTGTTGCTCCTGTAAAAACAAGAAAAACCCTGATTAGGGACTGTTTGTGTAGGAGACAGTTAAGCGTACCTGATTTTTGTGCAGTGTTGAGTCTCTGCTAATCGCGTGATATTCAGAAGACTTCTAGCACAAAGATCTTGGAATTTTGAATTGTGAAAGATTGATTTGATTGATGGTACAAAACATTGAGAATTGTACTGCCAGCAGTTTGGCTGTCGACTGACTGTTCAGGTATTGACGTAGCAGTTAGAGTGAAAAATCAACAGTCAAAGTTAATTTTCTTTTTTGTTGTTTTTTGTTTTTGTTTTATGTGAAAAATGAAAGTTTATTTACATGACTTGTTAGAAAAACACAGACATAATAAATAACTAATATTTACGGTATGCGGGCAAAATTACCGATAATAACCCTGAAAATCATTTAATGCACAGAAATAGGAATATTTGACTGGCAGAAAACACACAAAATATTATCTTAGTAATTAAGCAATATTATGACAAATAGTACAACATTTAATACTGACAGTACAAATATCACATACTATATTGAACAGTACGACGAATAAACGGTACATTTAAGAAATAAGAAATACGGCAAATTTTAAGAATGACGATTGATAACCCATGCTATGAACAATAACATGTAGATGATTGGGAGTGCAACCATTGCAGGTCCACACTCTTCAGGACTATGTAGGCAGAAGAAAGTCATGATCACCGTAGCAATGGTGATGACTGTAAGAAACAGTGTCTCTATCCACTTTGCCATTCTTGTCAGGGAAGAAGAGAAAGGATGGATTATGAAGTAGAAATTTGAGAGATGAATTGGAATTTGATGTGAGATTTTATGAAAGAAAATGAGAGGTATTTATAGAATGGAAAGAAGGAAAGAGACGTTGGGGAATAGTGTGATTCCGTACAAAAGGAAAATTTGAGTGGAAGTAAGATTTGAAAGAAAGTGGAGATAGTGTTGGGAAAAGAGAGATTTGATTTTTGAAAAAGAGATTTGAAAAGATTTTTGAAAATAATGGAATATAGTACAAAAATTAGTGGGAAACAAAAGATAATAATAATCTACTTGTTACCAGTACAGTCTGAGTTTCCTGATTCTGCGCCTGCAAAAAGATTTAACTCTGCACCAATTGTGTCAGTACTATTTATCTGTAAATAAATAAATAGCATGTGTGAAGTAATAAACAGTATTTGGTGTTTGCGTAAGAATAAATTCAACTGCAGGCCAAATTACTGTATAAGAAAAATTCTAAAAACTAAGTGCTTCATATGTTAGGATATTTGTTGAAATAATCCATAATTATATGAGACCCTTAATTTTCAGATTGGAGTTTTCTTGAAAAATATGTGGGCAAATTTTGGGGTATAACAGTTGCTCCTATTCAATCTTCTTAAACCTGAAGAGATTGTCTGAAATCTGAAGGTAAAAGATGATTGAATATTTAGATGCCCTGAAAATTTGTACTTACCTTGATCAGAAGAGATGTTGGAAGTTGCATTTGAATGTCGTCTGCGAAATGTTGTTGGCAGATTGAAACATTACCTGAGATGGGCTTTCAGATGCCACCTGGTGAATGTGTTGATGGTTTGTTCATCAGAATGAATTCATTGATTATATCTTGATGAAGGATTTGAAAGTCTTTGTGTTGACTGTTTTGGAACCGTCCAAGGTTACCGCTTGGAAGATAATCGTTACGGAACTTGTCCAAGGTTTTTCCGATTTAGATTTTTTGGAAGTTGATCATTGTGGAACCGTCTGAGGTATCGCTTTAGATCTGCAATGTTAGATCGTTTTGGAACCGCCTGAGGTATCGCTTTAGATCTGCAACGTTAGATCGTTCTGGAACCGTCTGAGGTATCGCTTTAGATCTGCAATGTTAGATCGTTTTGGAACCGTCTGAGGTATCGCTTTAGATCTGTAATGCTAGATCGTTCTGGAACCGTCTGAGGTATCGCTTTAGATCTTTGATGCTAGATCGTTCTGGAACCATCTGAGGTATCGCTTTGATCTGTGATGTCTGTTTTTGAGTTGGTTAGTGATCAGAATGAATCTTCGGCTTGATTATATCTGAGAGAACCGTTCATGGAATTCAGGTGAACACTGTATGTGATTGAGAACATCTTTGTTGAAGATATCCGTCTACCTGAAAAATCAAGTTAGTGATATGCAATGTTTATGATGCATGTAAATGCGAGATATTCCCGGAGAAATATGCATGTTATGTTGTGTATGAATATGCGTATGCATGATGCATGATATATGATGTATGATGTATGAATATGTGAATGTATGAATGTATGAATGTATGAATGTGATGTCAAGCTTCTAATTGGGAAAAATAAATTCCCGCTAGTCAGCTGGACATGAATGTATTGTGATCGTTGATGATCTTTTGTCTTGCTTGAGTACCCTCGTCTGGGGAAATTCTTTGAGAACCCGGGTATCCCGTTGAAGGATCTTTGACTACTGCTTGGGGAACCAAAGGTAACTGGAAGTTCTGATGCCCTTTCAAATGGGAATGAGGAAGATGCATAATCCTCCGATGCACTATCTGACCAAGTCCGGGTGCGGGGATCACATCTTCTGAAGATAGTAATCTGGAACAACCCTGCTGGGGAATAAGACTTCTTTTGAAGAGAAAATCTTTTTGAGGAATTTGCTGAGAAATGCGTTTTTCTTGGTGATTTCCTTCTGATGGAATGATGTCCAGATGATCGGGACATTTCCTGAATGCCATTCCTGTTTTTCCTGGTAAACATCAATCATATTCAAATGCATATGTTCATTCAAAATTATCATTGGGATGCTTACGTATTTAAACAGAAGAAATGAAAATAGTGATTTTTGAAAGAGCTGCATTGAAAAGAGCCATGATAGGCGGGTTAGCACAGAGAGACAACAATCCTAGAAGTAGGAAACTGTCAGAAAGTTTTGAAAAATATTTATGAAGATAAATAGCTATGTGAAAATGATCCAGTCAAGTTTCAACTCTGCTATTGCCAATCTGTCTTCGAGCATCTCATCCCTCACTTGTTGGAAGAAAGTGATTAGACTGATCGGTGTCTTTGAGGTGTTGAATCTTGATGGTGAGTAGGCAGCTGAACGGAACATAGTTGTATGTTTCATTCCCTAACTTTTGCCTAGGCCGCCCTTTCAGGTTTTCAGCCTACCGGGATAGTATTTGTTTAGTCTCTAATTTTTGCCTGGACCGCCCTTTCGGGTTTTCAATCCACCGAGACGCTCATTTTTTGCCTAAGTTGCCCTTTCAGGTTTTCAACTTAGCGAGCTGTTTTTTTTCTTTTTAAGAGAAGTATTTTTTTGACTATGTCAGCATTCACAGGGTGTGGGAAATCCTCGCCATCCATGGTGGTAAGCAACATGGCGCCGCCGGAGAATATTTTCTTGATTATGAATGGTCCCTCGTAGGTGGGAGTCCATTTGCCTCTGGGATCACCTTGTGGTAAGACGATGCGTTTGACAACCAAGCCACCAGTTTGGTATGCTTGACTTTTGACTTTTTTGTTGAAGGCTTTGATCATGCGCTTTTGGTATAGCTGACCATGACAAATAGCTGCGAGCCTTTTCTCATCAATCAAGTTTATCTGGTCCAACCGTGTTTGAATCCAATCGTCTTCGTCTAGATTGGCTTCTTTCATAATCCTTAGGGAAGGAATCTGAATTTCAATTGGAAGAACTGCCTCGCATACCATAGACTAAGGAGAATGGAGTTGCCCCTGTTGAAGTACGCGCAGATGTGCGATAACCATGAAGAGCAAAAGGTAACATCTCATGCCAGTCTTTGTAGGTTACTGTCATTTTTTTTGTATGATTTTCTTGATGTTCTTGTTGGCAGCTTCCACCGCGCCGTCATCCTCCGCCTCGACGGCCGCACTCACCGAACACTTCAC